>NW_004955437.1:1196928-1207890 GCF_000276665.1 Chinchilla lanigera | reverse complement strand
AATGACTAATGATGTTGAACATTTTCTCATATATTTATTGAAAGCAACAGTATTCTAATAAATTTGCACAATAACAAAATAGTAAATGAAGTAATGGAATGAATATAGAATAAATTCTAGCATATTTTTCCTTAGTGAAAGCATATTGAGTTGGACGCTTCATGATTTCAGTGAATGAGATTCATAGCAGATGAAGCAGCGCTGTTTATGTAACCATTTATTAGTCCTTGCAATGCGTCAGCGCTATCTCTCTGGGAACACTCTGAGAAAGCTACAGTGATCTCTGGCTCCAGGTGAATGCACATTCTTTGAAGCTACATGTCAACTGATCCCTTCTTTTCACAAAATCGCCTTTGAGAATCTCTCCCTGGGTTCTTGCAAAGTCCTCACTTCCCTCTTTCTAGCACTCCGGTTTATGTCTGATGGGGGTGTGGCAGCCAGTGCTCACTATATTTCCTCAGATTTATTTCTATTTTATCTGATAAACTTTTATCATACACTGAAATTGATATGATTTTATTCTAATTAACAACATGACAGTTTACTCATTCTCTGCTAGTTCATTTATAAACATCAGCCCAAGTCTGTGGCAAACATTTGTTAAGACTGGTTTAATAATTATTAGCTTTAAAATAACATCTAGCAACTGGGTTGCCAGAAAGCTGTGGTTTCCCAGGCCTCTGTAAATTTAAACATTAACCATTCTTTCAATCACCACTTGTATGCATATATTATACATATAGGTGTGTATGGTGGTATATACTGAAATTAAGGAAATGCATGTGACCCACAAGATTTCTGAGATACACCGCCACCCTCATTTCATTCCAAATTAATTTGGTATTACATTTTTAAAGCAGTGTGGCTTTCCCAATTGAAAACTTCAGATATGGGACTGTATGCCTGTACTGGATCATTAATTTAATCTCCCTAAATCTGCTCAGCAGTCTCCCATTGCTTAAAGTCCAAAATCCTGGCATCAGCTAAAAGGTTCCATGTGACACGTGGCCTAATGTTTACCCCTAATCCTTGTCCCTCTCCACCTCATTTCTGTGCTCCAGTAGCCTGTGGTCTTCTGGTTTCATGATGAAGTTCAAGAATTTTGAACTCTTTGCACATGGTAGCACCTTTATCTTTTCCCAAAGCAAGGGCCATTTCTAAAAATGTGGGCCTAGACCACACTTGTGCTCCAGCTCACTTGAAACTGGCTTTTCCTGGCCCATTCCACAGTCATTCCTCAGAGGCCCTCCCTGGCACCCTGCTGTCATTTAGATCTTCCTGCTCTTCTCTGTGAAAATAGTTCCACACTTCTGCCATCTTCCGCTCCTCCACAAATCCTGCTTGGTCTGTGTTGCTCCTGCTCCCTTCACCAATGTAAACTCCCAATTGTGTTTTTCTGCCTTTGGGTTTGCAGGGACAGCACGGGCCTCTCAGGTTCAGCAGGAAGGAGACTGTGTAGCAGGGAGGAGAGAGTCCTCTGCAGGACTGGGTGAACCTCTGGGCTGGGGCAGAGGGCAGGGTGTGTTTTGAGCGGAGCCTTAGAGTGGCAGGTGGTGGGGGCGGGGTTGAAGGATGGATCAAGTCTGGCCCCTGAACCTGGGACTGGCCCGGGAAGGAGGGAATGGGAAGAGGAGAGCAGTGTCCCAGCTCCCGTGGGTTTCTTGCCCAGGGGAGGTGAAAGGTGAACCCCTGGGTGCTGGTGCGTGTGTGGCTGGCAATGTCTTTCCAAGAGGACGCCTGTGACCAGATCACTCCTGTCCCACAGCGTGTTTCTTGGAGTATATCAAATGGGAATGTCATTTCTCCAATGGAACTGAGTATGTTCGGATGGTGGTCAGACACATCTACAACCAGGAAGAGTTCCTGCGCTATGACAGTGACCTGGGCAAGTTCCTGGCGGTGACTGAGCTAGGACAGCAGGAGGCCAAGGACTGGAACAGCAGGAAGGACCTCCTGGAGCAGAGGCGCTCACAGGTGGACACCTTGTGCAAACACAACTACAGGGTTGGTGAGAGGTTCACTGTGCAGCGGAGAGGTGAGTGTAGGGCCTGAACAGCCAGGGTGAGGGAAGGAGGGAGGCAGACAGAGGGACAGGGAGAGGGACAGGGAGAGGGACAGGGGGAGGGACAGGGGGAGGGAGAGGGGGAGAGACAGAGAGAGGGAGAGGGAGGGGGGAGGGGGAGAGGGAGAGGGGGAGGGAGACAGATTGATCCCTTGTCCCCAGTGTGTGGGATTGTTAGCCAACCAAAGTTATGAGGGTACATGTGAGAATCTATGATCTTTGAGGAAGAGTGTGATTTTGATAGTGTGTGATTTTGAGAGAGACAGAGACGGTGGGCACTGTGTGTGTCCCCTGCCCTCTAGGCTGACCTAAACAGGGGTTGTGGGCACAGGAGGAGCTCAGAGGAGAGGGAGGGGTCCCTGGAGGGAGGAGCAGGGGAGAGGCTGTGCCTAGGCTGATGGTGAAGGGAGCAGGGATGGAGGGAAAGGCTGAGACTCAGAGCAGGGCACAGGAAATGTGGCCATCTTTGTGGGGCTGAGGGTGCAAGGAGGACAGGGGTGTCAGCAGCTGGGATGTGAGGAGGCGGCTCACACATCGCCCTTGGCTTGCAGCCTTCTTTATGCTGAAGTCCAGGAAATACAAGTGAGCTGTGTGCACAACGTTTCAGGGAGCAAAGGTGTCAGATTAATGTTATGGGAGGAGGGGGACAAGGTACCTGGGACCTTTTCCAAGGCTTCTTTTAGGCCTCAATTTCTTGTTTTTGGCTTGCTACATTGCTCACCTAGTGTACACACCTTTAGAATGTTGAAGAGATGGTTGAAGTGGTTTCTGATCACAGTTGTGTTACTTTACATACTGCTGTTATAATTTTTATAAACTAAAAACATTGAGGTGGCTGTGTATTATTTCTTTCTCTGCTTGTAACCCAACCTGTGTTCCCCTTTGTGAGACCTTTTTTAAATACTGACAAATTAAGTTCTTTCTTAGTGTATGTGGAAAGTTGTTTACTTGAATATAGAAATTGAAAAAAAAATATTCCAGTGTGCTATTTAAGATGGTGTGATATTTGTGTATAACTTATGTATATCCTCCTTTATATTTCAAATCATGTCTAAATTACTTACAGCACTTAGCACTGTGTAAATGCTATCTACATAGCTGTTATATTGTTTAGGGGGAAAATGACGAGAAGAAAGTGACTATGTGTAGTACAAAAACATATTTTTAATTATTTTTGTTACATAGATGGATGAATTTCCAAGGGGAACCTTTGGATGTAGAGAGCCACCTGTACTCTGAAACATTACATTTTTCATTTTTAACTTTAGCTTTTCTAATTATAAGGTTTATAGACATTTTTGCACACTTATTAACAAATACTATTACTCTAAAATTTTTCTTTCTTCTTCTCTCAGATCCTCCTGTTTTCTAAGTAATTTTATGGATTCTTTATGCAGAAATGTTCTTATGAAGGTCTCGCTATTTTATTCAGCATGTTTTCCATTTTCTGGTTTATATTTCATTTCTGTTTAAAATTGCTCATGTTAAGAATATAAACGTTTTATTCAGTAAAATATGGTGCCACATTCTTGGTAATGATTACTTGCAACCATATATCTGTCAGTTTTTGGTACTGTAAAAATGTGACCTTTTGGAACAATGCCTTTAGTGAGGTTGGTATTGGGAGGGATTGTAACAGGCATGAAGAACACTGTTTTGGTTACTTTTCTCTCATTGCTGGGACAAAATACCTGGTGCAGAATTAAGGAAGGAAAGGTTTATTTAGCTCACAGCTTGTGGAGGTTTCAGTTCATGCTTAGCTGGCTCCAAGGCAGAGTGGCACATGGCAGAGCACAACAGTTCATGGTGGTGGAAGACATCAAACACAGCAAGAGCAAAAAGCGGGGAATAGCAGAGAGCAAGCCTCTTTCCCTCCCTTATATTGTATGCAGACTGTCTGCCCCAGGGCAGGTGTCACACTCACACCAGTAATCCTAGCATTGGACCATGGATCAATCAAAAACTCAAGAAGCCAGCCCCATGATTGCATTAGGCTTTGGGGGGACATCTAGACACAAACCATGATGAACACATATTAATAAGTCCCAGACACTGTATTGACCACAAAGGTCAGTTCAGAAAGTGAGACAAATACAACCTGGTAACAATAAGTAGGTATGTCTGGTAAAGGAGAGGCATTCCTCAGGTGATTAAAAGAGGGGATGTTTTTAAAAGACTGATCCCCTTGTTGCTTTCCCTCTGCTCAGGACTCCTGAGCTACCTGGAACTCAGTTCAGAGCCTTAGAGATGTCTCTCTGTCCCTGATTTCCTGTGTGCAGCCCTTCCTGGCCCTGGAAGTGTGACTGTGTGGAGAGAGCATTCCCAGAATTCCATGCTCCATCCCCTTCCTACTGTTGCAGTGAAGGTGTTTATTTAATTGAGTCATCCATGGAGGTGGGACGTAGAGACAAGCAAGCTTACTGGGGGCCTGCAGTGGGCACCCAGTACATGACTGAGCAGCAACCCTGAAGAGTAGGAGGGAAGAATGGTTATACACTTCTAGTTCCATGTCTAGTTTTGGGTCTATGTGGGGCGCTGGTGTTGATATGATTTAGTACCGCTATAGAAAGATGACAGAGCATGGGCTTAGCTTGTGACAAAGGAAAAAATGTGTTAGACATTTTACATAGGGGACAAGTAGTCTTATGACAGGGTGTGGGGTGGTATCAGGTTAGGTAACTATAACAACACTTACAAGAAACAAACTTAAGGAAACAGAACCTTAAGCTTTAAAATGGCACTAGAACACAAAATGGTGCTGGTTCAGTTTTCTTTCCCATATCACTACGCCACTGCTCCTCCCCAGTTTTCCATGCTGCTCTGACTCAGAATTTCACATAGGAAACAGGAGAATAATAAACAAGGAAAATACACTGTTACCTAAATACTAGTCCATGCTTTCTGTATTTTAGTTGCTTCAATTCTAATATAACCCTACATGGTGAATCACTATCCTTATCCATTACAGGTGAGAAAGTTGAGGCACAAAGAAATGTAAACATCTCTTTCAGAATTAGCCATGGGGAGGGGAAGCCTGGATTTGAACCCAGGCAGCCTGGCTCCAGAAATCACAGTATAATGAATACCTCACATTTTTTGCAAAGACTTGAAAACACTTTATTCATTAATGAACAATCATGTCATGTCAAACCATGAAAAATGTTTTCCCCAAATCTAAAGTGCCCTTGTTGTGAGGATGAAATTGTGGGCTAGTGACAGAGGCTCCTGTGAGCCTCAGGCAGGTGTGAAGAGGTCAATAAGGACCTGAGTCAGTTGCTGGAGAGGTGCTGAAAGGCGGACAGCCAAGAACTCTGCCTTCCTGACTGGGTCTCTCTGCCTTTTCTCCTCTAGTTGAGCCCAAGGTGACCGTGTACCCCACAATGACCCAGCCCCTGCAGCACCACAACCTCCTGGTCTGCTCTGTGAGTGGCTTCTACCCAGGCCACATGGAAGTCAGATGGTTCCGGAACGGGCAGGAGGAGGAGGCTGGGGTGGTGTCCACAGGCCTGATCCGGAATGGAGACTGGACCTTCCAGACCCTGGTCATGCTGGAAACTGTTCCTCGGAGCGAAGAGGTTTACGCCTGCCAGGTTGAGCACCCGAGCTGGAGCAGCCCTGTCACGGTGGAGTGGAGTGAGTGGGAAACCCCTCACCTCATAAGTTCCCCTCCAGCCCACAATTCCCTGAGTGTGAATTTTCTCCTTGCAGTACAGTATTTGCATTTGCTCCATCTTCTCATCTTCAGGACAATTGATGGAGGCAGAACTGGGAGAGTTTCTACAAACACTTACGCACCTTTGACAGGGAACTGCCTGTCATGGGGAAGAGAAGTGTCCCTGTTTTGAACCTTCTCATGCTATCACTGCTCATATTCGCCCACTGGCCCTATCTCCAGACCCTGCCTCTAGGTTGGGTCTGTGCTTTCGAGGTTCCTGCTCTGTGCTGGTCATTGTGGCCTAGGAAAAGGAGCAATGCAGGGTCCTCGTGACAGGAGAGGAGTCTATCCTCAACTCTGCCTTTCATGAGCTCTGGCATCCTAGACCACTACTCAGCCTCACTGAGCTCCAGACACTGCACACATCCAGGGAGATTGTGGGGCTGTGAGCTTCCAATGAATTCAGTGCAGGAGTGCCACACCCACTCAATGTGATTTTTAGATCTTCCTTCCCAAGAATGGTTAACTCTAGCTTTTCAGTGCAGGAATCTTTCCTCCATCCTTAAAATTCTGAATCTTAGGGTCTCAGAGAGAGAACCTGGATTTGGGGTTAAAAAAAAATCCCTAAACCTGGCATCTTCCCTCAGGCACATAGTCTGGATCTGCGCAGAGCAAGATGCTGAGTGGAGTTGGGGGCTTTGTGTTGGGTCTGCTCTTCCTTGGGTCGGGGCTGTTCATCTACTCCAGGAACCAGAAAGGTAAGATGCCTACTGATGGCTAAGACTCTCCATATGCTTTTCTGAAGGACAATGGACTGTTTTCCTGTGGCATTCCTTGGTATTTTGGTGTCCTTGTATGAAGCCTTTCCTCCCTCAGGTTACCTCAAATTTGCTGAGCGTTCAGAAATCAATTCTTATAGGTCCTTAGTTGAAACCCAGGGGCCGTGACCTGCAGAAAGCAGGGACAGGCTGAGCAGTCCAGGACTGCTGGCTGGAGAGCAGTGGGGAAAGAAGGACGAGCACTGGGCAAGGGACTTATGGGGTAGAAGCTTCCTCAGTCACTTTGTGCTCCTTTCTCTGCCCTGGCTGGCAGGAGCTATGGTGTCAAAGAAATCTCAGGTGGCAGATCTGATAATGGGGGTACTGTTTTTAAGGACAGGTTTGCCTTCACGGTTTTTTTTGTTGTTGTTGTTGTTGTTGTTGCTGTTATTTCATTTTTGTTTTTTTTGCTTTGGAGTCTAAGATTTATTTTATGACATGAAATTAAATATGTGGCAATGCTGCTCAAGTTTTCAACTCTTATCCCTGACAGAGCTCTCAGCCCTTTGTACTGTTTTCTTTATTTTATTAATTAAGTTTATTGGCACACCTTAAGTATACATATTGATCACTTTCATCATAGGGACTTTGTACCTGTACATAACTTACCTCAGTGCTTCTCTTTCCCCATTGTCTTATTTTCTCTTCAATCCCCCTTCCTCTCCTCATTTACTAAGCTTTGTTTCCATTTTTCCCTGTTTTCTTTTCCCTTTCTTCCTGTCCCCTCCCCCTTTCCTAGTTCCCCATCCCAATTGAACATTTTCTTCCTTTTTCATAATACCATGTCCCTTAAGTCTCTCTTACCCCTCTCTTTTCCAGGACACTCTGGAGTTCAACAAACAGGTAATGTTCTCAAATCTTCTCTCACAGACAGATTTGCTTTCCCTATGAGGGACCATAAAGGGGATGAGACATGAAACAGATAGTGAGAAAGATTTCTGGATGAAAAGTTCTGATCAGGTAGCTGCACTAAACCTTCTTTGCTCCACTTAAAAAAAAAAAATCCTGTGCCCTGAAGTAGCACTGCCTCAGGGAGTTTAAAAGTTTTGTTTTTTTTTTTTCTTTTCTCACTGCAGCACTATCCTGAGAGAGGAGAGAAGAAGCATTCAGAGAGAGATCTGGAAACACTGTTGTCTTCTGTCCCTGCAGGACACCTGAGCTAAAGAGATGGTGAAGCTCTGAAGGAAGGACCTGTGTCTCTGCTTCTCTACTCATGACAGGCTTCCTGCCTGGCTCTCATTCTCCCACAGGGAGAGGCTGTCCTAGGATCCAGGACCATATGGGGGAACATGTCCTCCCTGCCAGTTCTGACAAACCATCCTCCAGACATTGGGAACTGGGCCTGATTTCATGGGAAAAGAAGGAACGATGTCATGTTTTTTCTGAGAGAAAGTAATGATTAAAAGAGAATGAGTCAGGGATAAGGAAATGACAGTTTCTGATACCATTATTTCATTAGTATTTTTAGTTAATTTCCTCCCACAGGCCACTAGATCCTTAATAAGAATTTTGAGTGGTTTTGTGTCTTTTTAGAAAGATAGGAGTGCATTAAGTGCCAGATATTAGCTCAACTGTAGTAAAACAAAAACAGTGCCAAAATTTTGCTTGTGTGTAGAAGTAAATATACTGATATTTAACTTTATAGTAAAAGTATATTTTCCAAAGATTTTTTTCATACGTGACAATGAAAGTCTAACTTTACAACATGCTATAGCATATAGCATATCTATTTTAATAAGTACATTTTAGTATTCATTGATTGTTGATTAAAATCACTAGTATAACTGTGACTAGAATTAGAACTCTAAACAATTGAGAATTATTTAAGACAGTTTCAAATTGTTAGTAGAATGTATTCCAAAGTCGTTCCATTAAACAAATCTCTCTCTTTGATGAATGAAATGGAAACAATATAAGAAAGTGTGACCTTAAAAAATTATCCCTATTACTATGACCACTTTTATGAATATGTTTGAGGATAGAAACTCATTTTAACTGTGGTATGAATTCTGGTAAGAATGCATAACCTTACATATACTTTGGAAAACACCAATTTCTTAGCAAAAAATTGAACATTTCCCATTATACCTGCCAATTTCAAATGTTGGAATATATCTAAAGGAGGTAAAGGATAAAACAAAACAAAGAAAAAAACAAGACATCCTCGTAAAAACAGTAGATACAGTTCACACTAATCAAGTTATAGAATCAGCCTAGGTGCCCACCTATGGATGAACTGATAAAGAAAATGTGTTACTTATACACAACGGGAGTATTATTCAGTCAGAGAGGAGGACAAGAATCATATTTGCAGGGAAATCATCATATTAAGTAAAATAACCCAGACGTAGAGTAACAAGTATTCTATGTTTTCCCTAACATGTGGAATCTCAGAAAAAGACAAAGATGACATGAAAGTAGAAGGAGACGAATGCACCATAGGAAGAGGATTAGAAGAAAGGAGAAAGGAGGGTGTGAAGATTAATGGGGAGATGGATATGATCACAGTATGCTGCACGCATGTATGTGAATGCCACATTGAAAATTAATGTTCTGTATAATAAATATGCACTAAGAACACACACACACACACACACACACAATAGATGTGCTATGGTTCAGAGCAAAATTAGCCATAGTAGTCAAGAACTTGAAGCAGTCTAAATGCCCATCAGCTTTTAAATAGTGTGCTAAAGTCATATAATGCCATAGCACTGTACAATATTGTAATATAACCCTGTAGAAGAAGCAAAAGGAGCAAAATGTCATACACTGCAAGATGATTTTTTAGCACTGTGTGTGCAACCCAAGCACAAATAGGCACATGGGCCCTTTGGATAATACGGTACTCCCACTCTACAAGTTTACACTCTAGATAAATTCACATATGTGAGCAAGATGGCAGGAAAAGGTAGGATATAAGGGGAAAGTAACATCATAAATTATTAGACAGAGGGCAGATAAATTACAACAATATTTCCAGGGTATAATATATAGAGCTTTAAATCAATAAACTAAGATTATCAACATGGATCAGCACAAAAGTCACAAACTGTAGTGCCAATTGAGACATGGAAAGTTACAAGGACCATCTCTGTCACTACAGGATCAAGAATCAATACATAATCTAAACCAAATGAATAAACTGGGTGGAAGATTTCACTTTTAAAGACTTAAATGAGGTAGAGCTACAAAGTCTAAACTTTCCAAATGCTAGAAATGGACAAGTTCTGCCTGAGAAAGCAGGAGTGCCCACTCAGATTCTCTGGGGCATCTGCTCAATTTCTGCACGAGTGAAAAAGAGGGGCTGCCGCAGAAAAGAGATGGAGACCAAGTAAGGAAACAGCAGCAACCGTTTCTGTTTTAGTTTTCATTTTTGTTTGGGATTCTTTTTGACGCTTGAACCCTGGGCTTGGTGAATGTTAGGCAAGTGGTCTACTGCTGAGCCATACATCCTGCTCACCAGCAAGATTTTCAGTGTCCCACAGGTTTGTATGATGGGTACAAACCTACAGAGAATCCAAAGTAATGTCTTCTTTTAACCACCAGTTGAGTAGCTTTTCAGAACTTTTGAGGAGTTTTTGCTGGTTGTGTGAAATCCTGAGAGAGAGAGAGAGAGAGAGAGAGAGAGAGAGAGAGAGAGAGAGAGAGAGAGAATGAAGGAAGAAAAAAAATCCTCTATAGTTCAATGTAAAGTAATAAGGCAGGACTTGAAGAGCACTCCCTTTCAAACTATCCTGCTTCTCCTTAGTAGCTATAACTTGTTCTGGTACAGATAAGATTGGCAATGAGGTCCTGTAAACAGAGTTTATGTCATCCTGTTCTCGCAGGAATTGTAAGGCTCTGTCTTCTTTCAAGGCTAGTCTTCCTCTGTATCCTTGCTTGCTCCACCCTCTCCTAGTTTCTAAAAACCAACTCCCTCAGCCAAGTACATAAAACTAAAACTTTTCCTTTGTTCTAATGCCCAGCACTTTGGACATGAGTTTGGCTGGGTTGATATGCATCCAAAGTCCTGGAAAAATATCCTCCTTTTTCCACGTTCATAGCTCAAATCTTTTGGATTCTGCAGCAGCATCAGTAAACAAATTTATATATGAACAAAACTTTCAACCATCTTGACTTAATTGAATTAATTGAGATACGATGGCACCCAATAACTGTAAAGTATATATTTCTTAAAGTTATCCCCCAAAACTCAAACTTTAACATATACAGTAGGCATACAGCTATTTGGAATGATTTTCCAAAATCAAAATTATATAAAATACATCTCTGGTCACATTCATCAAATTACAAATCCATCTGCCAGGGAAAATCACCAGTATTTTTCCTAGTAAAGTACTAAGTTACTTTCAAATTTGACTTTTTCTTTAATGTAATATAGATTTGTCTTGGTTACTTTTCTCTCGTTGCTGGGACAAAATACC
>NW_004955437.1:1188993-1195158 GCF_000276665.1 Chinchilla lanigera | reverse complement strand
GGTACCAAATTCTGTCTTGATTACTTTTCTCTCATTGCTGGAACAAAATACCTGATGCCCAAAATTAAGGAAGGAAAGGTTTATTTCGCTTACAGTTTGTGGAGGTTTCAGTCCTTACTTGGCAGATTATAAGGCAGACTGGCGCGTGGCAGAGAGCTACAGCTCATGGCGGCAGAACACAGCAAAAGCAACGAGCACACACCAAGGCGGAATGGCCTGAGGCACCCTTTTCCTCTCCCTTACATATGCAAACTATCCACCCCAGGGCGGGTGTAGCTCCCACACCCATAATCAATCAAACTCTAAAAGCTGCCCCATGACCTCATGAGGCTTTGGGGGGACACACAGACACAAACCATAACAAGATTATTGAGAAGTATAGTAATATTAAAGTAGATATTCACCTCTATTTTCAATTTTAATGATTTTCTTTCACATTTATTTGTACCTTTATTTAATTATGAGTTAAATTCACTTTTCCCAAATTCTTAAAGGTTTAGATTCTTGATTTTTTATATATTTCTCCTCTTATAATGTGAAATTTAAATGTATATATTTATCTCTAAGGATCCTTAGAGGTGAAATAAAATGAACAGAGTAAGATTTCTGTTTCTTTTTTTTTCTTTTGGTAGGTCTGTGTGAATAAAGTACTAGCAAAACTAACCAAGAAAAAAAAGCCCAAATTATGTATTTTGAACATAATTCTTTTCATTTGGAAATTAAAAGGTGACATTTCTTCAAACCTAAAAACACTAGAAAAATATTAAGAGAATGTTACATACAACTACATGCCAGGAGATTTGTGAATGTAGATGAAAATCTTTGAAAACACAGCCCAAATGACATCTTTGTAAAGTTAAAAACCAAGTAGCTGAAAATTCTCTCCTTGTAATGATTTCCTATGATTCTGGTTGATTTGGCTTGATGAGCGGCTCTCACCAGGACAGTCTCCTGTGTTTGCAGGCAGAGGGCAGCTGGACCTGGGGTCCTCAACAGGCTTAACTTGGACTCTAGGCGATTCTCTTTCCATGTGCTGCCAGAGCCTCCAACATGGCCTATGTGGTCTCATCAACAATGAAGACTGACTTCTTTGACGATATCAGAATCCTAAGAATATGTTTTCCAAGAGAGAAAAATAACAGCTGCAAGACTGCTTTGGTCCAGCTGCAGACGCTATGGGGAGTCATTCCTGCCACATTGTTTTGGTCTCAGGGTCAGCGCAGGTTTAAAGGGATGGAGGATACAATCCGTGTCTTTGAGATGAGAGACAAATAATCTTCTTTAATCCCTCCACATAATGTCTCAAAATGGGCTAAAAAATTGACAATCTGTGTCTCCATCTGGTAAAGAAAGTACAGTTTTTTTAAACCATGTTTCAAAGAAAACTGAAGAATCTGTTTCAGTAGTAAATCCTAGGAAATATTTTAACTGAGCTATGATTGATAATTTGAGTAGGTGTTATGCTAAATTTTCTCTTCTCAGTATTTATAGGAGAGACTCCCTTTCTCTTCTCGCTCTGTGGGTTCTCATAGATTAGAGCACTGTGTTTGGGAGAGACTAGAATTTCAACTTCATTCCATGCTCCAAATTGTTGACAGTTGATGCTAGACTATAACAGTAGTAGATCTTGGTATGTTGTACTCAATTTTGTCCAACTATGTTGTTATTTTTCAAAACATTCTGTATTTAATCCAGACCTTAGCATTTACATATGAAGTTTAAAAACAGCTTGGTAATTCAAACATTTTCCTAATAGAAAATAGAAGAAATAAAGTATCACAAAACAGAAAACAAACAATGAACTTTGTCATGATAGTCTCTGAGATTATCTGAATACACATTTATGATAACTGACATCTTTAAAACATTTGCTGTTATAATTTGTCAGCTAGGCACTCTTACCATTTATTTAGGTCCATTATTTCCTCTCCATGTTGTTTTAGGCATTTCAGAAAGAAATATATTATTGTCTATTATTTTTCCTTTCTAGGTTTTAATCCTGTCAAGAGTAAATAATGAACATTTTCCTTTCTTTATAATTCTCAGACTTTCCTTTATTTTATTTCTATTTTTAATTATCTAACACTCTAGCACTCCAGATATCAATAAGAAAGCTTGAACATATCACACTGAACCTATATGTGCAGTAAGGTAAGTATAGGAAGTATCTAATTGTCAGACTGAGGAAATTCATGCTTGAGTTTAATATTAGACTTCACTTTAAAACTCAAGTTATTTGCTGAATTCTGACAACACAGTGCTCTATGATTCTAGCATGAGGGTTGTATGCTTCTCCTATACATGGCTTTCTCTGTGTCACTGGGAGGCTCTGGGTCCCTGTTTAGGGAATGGTACTGTGAATAGTAATGGTACCACAAACACATTTGCATAAAATGGCTGTTTCTTTTCGTAACTTCCAATTGGCTATTGTGAAAAGACCAGCGTAATCAAATCCTACTACTTTGGTCCCAGTAAATTTATAACATTATTAAAATATTTTATTCTTAGTGCACCATATTTGACAATGAGAAATGCATTAAAGATGATGCTATGAGACAGTCCTGAACATTAGATTTTCTTGAGAAAGCTAGGTCCCTCTTCAGTAAATTACACAAACATATAATTTTTTGTAAGATATCTTGCCTTAGGTAATTCTTTGTTATTCTGTCAACCTTATAGACCTTCTGGTGTGTTTTCAGACGCAAGTTGGGAGATGGTGTACCTACTCATGGTATTTTTCAACTCACTAGGCAGAGCACACGGAAAGCTGATTGTTATTCTCCACTGAACTTTGAAGAGCTACTGGAAGGCAGCTATTGGAGACAGTCAGAGGAACTATTAACTGCTTTCAAATAGAGCTCAGTATATCTATGCACAATGATTACAGACACATCAAGACATTTGTGGTTTAACATTTTATACTTGGGTCTTTGAGTAATATATCAACATGCAATTCTGGAAGCTTTCTGAGTTTTACCTGACTGTAAATTTCAAATCTGTAGATTTAAAAGAAAGTGAACTATTAGTTCATGTTTATGAGATTCTGAGTTATCTCAAAATTAATTGCTGGAAACACAAGAAGAAGCACGGTAGAAGTCAGGCAAATTAATCTATTGAAAGTCTGGGTGAGACCAACAAATAGATTGTTTATGTTTATGGTGAAACGACTCAAATTCTATTTGGCAAAACACCAGAATCAGGACCACCTCTCAAATATACATTTCTGGACTGTTAATCCCATCTAATCTAGAAAAAAAAAGCACTTTTTTCTGTTGTTATTGCTGGATTCAGGAAAACTAAATGCAAGCAATTTTTTAACCTAAAGTTTATTTATTTTCCTTTATTATTAAGTTTATTGATACAATTTAGATATATAAAATGATCACATTCATCACAGGGAATTTGTACTTGTATGTGATGTATCTTGATTTCTCTTTTTACCCCATTCTGCTCCCTTCCTTTCAACCCCCTTCCCTTCTTTACTTGCAAAGCTTTGTTTCTATTCTATTTTTTCTCATTCTTTTTCTTTCCCCATCCTTCCTTTCTCTCTCTCCCCTCCCTAGTTTTCATTTCTTTTTTGAAAAATTCCTTCCTATTTCACAATTTGTATTATACATTTTGATTCATATTTATACCTTCAGTTTCTCACACCAGAGAAATAATGTGATACTGATTTATTTCACTTAAGAGTATGGTCTTAAGGTCTGTTTATTTAGCAATAAATTTCTCATGATTATCTTTCTTTATGGCAGAGTAGTATTCCATTGTACAAAAAAAATCCATACCTTTTTTATCCATTCATCAGTTGAATAGGAGTGGTGATAGTGGATATCCTTGTCTTTTCCTGATTTTAGAGTGAGACATTTCAGTTTTTCACCGTTTAGTATGATGTTGGTTGTTGGTTTGTCACAGATGGCTTTTATCATATTGAGATAAAGCCCTTCTATTCCAATTTTCTGTAGGATTTTAATCATGAATAGGTTTCTATTGTCATCTTTTGAGATGATCATGTGATTTTTGTCTTTGGGCCTGTTGATATTGTGTATTACATTATGTAATACATGTATGTATTACATACATACATATGTTGAACCATCCCCACTTGAATCCTACTTGGTCATGGTGTATAATCTTCTTGATGATTTGCTGCATTCTGTTTGCCATATCTTATTGAGGATTTTCATGTTTATGTTCATTAAGGAGATTGGTTTGTAGTTCTCTTTTTTGGTTGGGTCCTTCTCTGATTTTGGCATCAAGGTAATACCTGCTTCCAGGAATGACTTTGGAAGTACTGATTCCCTTTCAACTTTATTAAAGAGTTTTTAGAGTAATAGTATCTGATCTTCTCTAAGTTTCTTTTAGAATTCAACCCTAACTCCATCAGGACCTGGGTTTTTCTTTGTTGGTATGTTTTTAATTATGCCTTCAATTTCATTGACTGATATGGAGTCATTTAGAATTTTTATACCTTCTTTATTTGACTTTGGCAATCATATATATCTAGGAAACTGTCTATGTATTTTGTGATTTCCATCTTTTTAGAGTAGAGCTTTTCAAAATACATACTGATGATCTTCTGGATCTCCACAAGATCTGTTGTGATTTTACCTGTTTCATTCCTAATTAACTGAATTTGAGTCTTTTCTTTCTCTTTTTTGATAAGGTTAGTTAAAGGTTTATCAATTTTATTTAATCTTTCAAAGAATCAACTCTTTAATTCATTGATTCTTCCTATTGTTTTCTTAATCTCAATAGCATTAATTTCTGTTCTGATCTTATAAAATAGTTTCCTGCCTCATATGAGATTTGGGCTTGACTTGTTCTTCTTCTCCTACAAGATTGAGGCTCAATACTAGTTTGTTTATTTGAATTCCTTCTGTTTTCCTAATGTGAGAATTCATCACTATAAATTTCCCTCTCAGGACTGCTTTCACTGAATCCCATGAGTTCTGATACGTTGAATCAGCATTATCATTTAATCGTAGATACTATTTAATTTCTTCTTAATTTCATCTGTGACCCATTGGTTGTTCAAGAAGGTGTTATTTAATTTCCATGTGTTTATTCAGTTTTTATAGTTTCTTTTGCTGTTGATTTCCAAATTCTGTGCACTATAGTTAGATAACATAAATGGGATAATTTCATTTTCTTTGCATTTACTTAAGCATGTTCTATGGGCTAGTATATGGTCTATTTTACAGACTGTCCTGTGTCCAGCTGAGAAGAATGTGTATTCTAATGTTGGGTGGAATACCCTGTAAAGGTCTACTAAGTCCATTTGTTCACATGTTTGGTTCAGTTCCGTTATTTCTTTGTTGACTTTTTTGTCTAGTTGATCTATATCTTTGTGACAATGGAGTGTTAAAATCCCGTTACAATTGTGTTATTATTTATTTGATTTTTCATGTCTGTTAACATTTGCCTTATATAGTTGGGTGGTCCTACATTTGGTACATATATATACATGATTCTTATCCCTTTTCTTTTCCTTAACAAGCATGTAGTGGCCTTCTTTTTCTCTTTTGATCATCCTTGGTTTGAAATTCACATTGTCTGCAAATAGAATTGCTACACCTGCTTTTTTCTGGGTTCCTGTTGCATGCAGTATTATTTTCCATCTTTTGACTTTGACAGTATGAATTTCTTTTTGAGTTTAATGTGTTTCTCATATGCAGAATATTGTTGGATCCTGTTTGTTGATCCATTCTTCCATTCTGTTTCTTTTGGTTTGTGAATTGATACCATTTACATTCATGGTTATAACTGATTTGTATTGGTTTATCTTTGTCATATTTTTTCCTGCAGTTCGTTCCCTATCTTCACTCCATTTAATTGCTTGCCTTGCCTTTCTATTGGTGTTCTCGGGATCGTGGTCTTTGTTATCTCTCTCTAGAATATCCTCAAGAACACCTTATTTAGCAGGTAAGTGGTCATGAATTTCTTCAGTTATTCTTTGTCAGGAAGTACCTTATTTCTCCATTAATTCGAAAAGATAGTTTTTCAGGGTATATCAGTGTGAGTTGGAACCTGTTTTCTTTCAGCATTTAAAATACTTACTTCCAATCTCTTCTTGACTTGAGGCTTTGTTTTAAGAAGCCTGATGTAATTCTGATGGTCATTATTCTATAGGGGATTTGTTTCTTTTCTCTAACAGCTTTCAATATT
>NW_004955437.1:1187160-1188528 GCF_000276665.1 Chinchilla lanigera | reverse complement strand
TCTAGATTTGTTGAGGAAGTCCTTCATTATGGTTGTCATCTCTTTTTTACTGAGAGACTTTTTTCCTGATTTCTTCTATAGCCTCATACATCTGGGAGTTTTTTACTTCTTTTGCTATCACTCCAGACAATTCAGTGGGTTCCTTCTGATTTCCTCTGTGTGGGATGGTGGTCTGGGATTGCACTTTTTTTTGTATCTTATCATTTTTAAATTTTTAAATTTTATTTTGTTTTCTGTCTTGCTGTGTGTAAATTTCTTAAAGTAGATATAGCTTTATCACTAGTATCAAGGCATCTCTAGGCAACTCTCCTCAGAGTTGTCTTTTAAGTAGATGTGGTCCTTGGTCTCTGTGCCCATCCAAAGATCCTACCTTCCCAATTTATTAAGGCTGAAATGTTGCTATCTATTTGGCTCAGCACTCAATCCTTTGGTACTGGACTATGGTGATGGTTATGACCCCAGACGATCATAGCGTTGTCATACAAGAGAGAACAACTGATTGCAACAGGTATGATATCTTGGGCAAAGTAGTACAAGTAGCAATAAAAATAAAACCAATTACAACCTAGAATGTGACAAACTGTGGAAATGATTCATCTGGTATCTATAACCGGAGGGACAAGATCTACAGTTATATAACAAAATCCAACATAATACAGCAACTTTTATGCAAAGAGTCTCCCCTTAGTAAATTGATGGGGAAATTTAAGAGGGTTAGGGCAAAAAATAAAGAGATAAATTAAGAGAAATATAGTAGAAGCAAGGCTGTAGGACAAAGGATGATCACACGAGCTTTGGGAAGCTGAAGAAGAGAGCAGGAGAGAGAAAACTGTGGAGAAAGTGAAGGATTATTGAAGAAGACCAGAAAGACTAAAGGCAATGTTTACTCACCTGAAAATATCATAAAATCAACAGAGATTGTGAGGAGAGAAAGAGAATTACTAAAACAGAACAAAAATAAAGGCAAATACCTAAACAGCCTAAAAAACCTACAAGACAGAAAAAAAGTCAACTTCATGAGTGTTGTAACAGTGATTTGTTAGAGATTTGTCATAACGTTCAGCTGCCATAAATTTCTTCCAATATTTCAAAGCTTACTTAAGTTTTTTTTGATCACATCTAGTATTTTACAATATACCAGAGATTTTAAATAGTTACATAGTAGTGATTCTTTCAAAGAAGAGGCAAAAAGAGGCATCTTTGGGAATTGATCCAGTTTTACATGCCAATGCATAGCTCAGACGGCAACTCAGCAAATTTATTTCTTAGGGTCTGAAATCACATGTCTATTAAAATACAGGTGAAAATACCATGGTCAAGATGAGAGATCACAATTAACATCAGTGTTGTAGTTTGGGGTTTTGCAAG
>NW_004955437.1:1182707-1186161 GCF_000276665.1 Chinchilla lanigera | reverse complement strand
GCTTTAGAAGTTGGAGAATTAATACAGAATCCTCACCCGTAGAGAAGCTTACTGTTTCTAACACTTCTCAAGCTATCATCTGATATAGTTACTATAAACCGTATCTCCACTGGTGAATGACATGGCCAGCAGTTCAGATCATTTTCATTAACTGACGTTCTTATTCTCATTATGAAATCTGATTTGACTCCTCTGAAGGCATTCTATACAGGGTTGGGTCCCAGACTCTGAGCTATAGATGCTGACAGGTGACTTTTGCACTCAGAACATCTTTCAAATCTCCAGAATTATGTGTAGTGGTGAAAAGTTTTGTTCCTCTATTTTACCTATGTCACCTGTGGATTAAATATATGATCAGAAAAGTCATGGTTGCAATAATTAGGCTCATGGGCTCCAGTTTTCCCCAAGCCACCCTATTATGTTGAAAATTACTCTCTGTGAAAAGCAGACCATGTAGTGAGAGGGATCAACCCAGAAGGAGTAGGTCATTCTCCCTCTTGTGGAACTTTTGTGAATATTCAAGTTGATTTCATTTAGGTAAATGTTGCTAACTGGAATAACAATGTAGGGGACGGCAACTCTTGGGATATCATTTTAAGATAGAATAATTCTAGTCTTAGTGCAAGCCTCAAAATGGGTCTTGAGAAACATCCTGGAGGGGTTGTAAAAAGTTAACTTTGCAGTCCTGACTTAGCCCTGGAAATGCTTCTCTGAAGACAAAGAACACCCAGGCCTAGATAACCACCTATGACCCTGCCTGAGTCGTTTCATCCCTTCCATGGCCCTAGATAAACATCATAACCATAAAGGAAATGTGTGGTTATCTAAAGGGAGACATATGGAACAGAAAATAGAAAGTATATATCATTGTGGTTGGGCTCATGACCAAAGCCTGACCTGGTTATGTGGCACAAGAAAAACAACATGTGGCCAGGGCTACAACATGCCAATCTGTTACCATGGAAACCAAAAATGTATATAAGGTGGGAACAAAGGCAGGCCCATGCCCACATTCCTAACCTGCAAGTTGGGGATGAGAGGTGACTGGTCTAAATTAAAACTAAACTCTATTTGTTCTAAATAGAGTCAATCTCTTGTGGAATACAGCCCGATTTCTGCTGGGGGATCTTTGTCATTACATTTGGGGGCTCGTTTGGGAGATTCCACAGGCAGACCCTGGTTTTGAGGGGGCCCCGGCCTCCAGACCCCCTAGCCGTTCCTGAATGGCTTGGCGCCCCAGCTGATTTCAGCTTCCATCTGAGGGTGCCTAAGGACTGCAGGCCTCGGCCAGGAAGAAGGGCCAACAAAGTCTCAACCCTCTGACTGAATAAGATTTAATTGGCTCTCAATTTTTCCCGAGGCTGGGTTTGACTTGGAGAAGGGCCCTTGTACCTAGACGTGGGTACCTTAGCTTGCAAATTCCGGGACATGGGTGACGTTTGCCTGTTTCTTCCCATACGTGGGTAACGTTTGTTTACGTGGCAGTCTCGGTTTCATCCTCTCCAGAGCCGGGAGAGGGGCATGAAACTGCTCATTGCAGGCATAGCCCTCCACCCTCTTCAGCGAGAGCTGAGAGAGGGGCGTGTTAATCTCTCTGGTGAGTGCTGAGAGAGAACTCGGTTTTTGTTTATTTTGTTTCAAAACAGTCTCCAATTTGAATTGGCAAAAACGAGACAGAGAAGAACTAAATTATCTTTCCCGGGATTTTGTCGATTGTCCTATTTGTCTGTTTAAATCGTTCCTTCTATGTTAGCCCTGATGCAACTGCGTTCCTTGGTGCAAATGCATCCTCAGGTTACAATTGAATCAGTTACCTGGGTGGGATCGCCCTTCTCCCGCCTTTTCTGCGTCTGGGAGTTGTTTACTTGGAAGCTTGGAAAGATCTTGACCCATGTGGAATCACCGCTATTGTGTCAAACTATTTCTGTTATGGGGACTGCCACTGCATGCAACCTTTCCCCGAGCCTATAGCAGATTCACATAAAGAAGTCTCCTCCTCAGGTCTCATCCCAGTCTTGCCTCTCTGGCAGGTTCCTGTGATGAAGCTGGGTGGAAACCCTCATTCTGCAATTTGAGAACTTCAAATCCCCCTTTTTTAGAGCAAACTCGGGTTTAGATCAGTTTGCTAAAAGCAGTGTTTGAGATTCACCGCCCCACCTGGGGTGATTGTCAACATATGTTAACTTTGTTTTCTTCAGGAAAAAAATAAAAGGATTTTTAAAGGTGATTGAGAAACAAATGTGATTAAGTACAGGAAAAATCATCAGGCTTTAAAGAAAGGGCTTCTTTCTGCAGCTCGTCATCCCACTGACCTACATAAGGAGACAAAAGTGTCACAAGCTGCAAAAATTGAAAGGTATTACAGGGATGAACTTGTCCCAGCTGATAGAGATTGCACAGAACTTTTTCATGACAGAGGACAAAGAATGAAAGTTTAAGCAGGAGCAGGAGCTTTTCAAAAGAACATCCTATGTGGCTTTATCTGGAAATGTAGAGGCTTTAAAGGGACAAGCAGCCACAAAAGAGGAAATAATTAACATCCCTGCTTGCTTCCCAGCTGGAACTCAATGAAATGCTAATAATGAGTTTTTTGTTTATTTGCCTGTTGAATTGCAAAGTGCAGGATTAGGTCTGCCTGCAGCTTGCAGAATCACTCTTGTTGGGGTGGGGAGGTGAAAAACCTACCCCAATTCCCACAGGAGTTTGGGATCCTTCCCCGGAGGCAACAGTTGGTCTTGTACTAGGAAAAGGCAATATAAATTAAAAAGGAATAACTATTGTGCCTAGTGTGGTTGATGCTGAGTGTTGAGATGGGATACAAGTTTTTGCATGTGCCATGGATCTCTGGGTCTTTGAACAAGGAAGTATATAGCACAATTGATTTTGTTACCTATGAATAAACCTTCTTTTGTTAAATATAGACAATCATGAGAGAACAAGATCCTCAGAATAAGACTACAAAGACAAGGAATGAAAGAGCCTATGCAAACTACACTAGGAATGATGGGCAGGGTATCAAATATCAACAGACTTTTTTAACAAGGGTCTTTACAGTTGAAAAGAGCCTGTTTGGTGTTATTAGTGGCCCCTTATCAGGGAGAAACTAATCCAATTGCACAAATTAGTTAAAAAAAAAAAAAAAAAAAAAAAACTCCAGCTAGGACATTTAAAAAACTCACTTAATCCTTGGAATACTCCTGTCTTTGTTCTTCCAAAGAAATCAGGTAAATGGAGGTTATTACAGACTTAAGAGATGTAAATGATTGCTTACTTCCTATGGGCATGCTACAAGTAGGACTGCTAACCAACTGCAGTTCCCAAAGGCTGATCTAAATCTTTATAATCTCTTTAGATATATCTTTGCTATGTAAAGTCTTACATAAGGATTCCGCAAGTGCTATTAATTTTTTTTAAGGGAAGAGAGAAGTCTATGTAAGTAATAATATTAACCTGA
>NW_004955437.1:1175802-1177572 GCF_000276665.1 Chinchilla lanigera | reverse complement strand
AAATTACTAGCAAACAGAATGCAACAAATCATGAAGGATATTACAGCCATGACCAAGTGGATGCCAGGAATGCATGCCAGGAATGCAGAGATGGTTCAATATATGCAAAACAATTAATGTAATACACCTTATCAACAGAGCAAAAGACAAAAATCACATGATCACCTCAATAGATGCAGAAAAAGCTTTTGATAATTTCCAACACTCATATATGGAAAAATAGGAATAGATGGTCTTTACCTCACTCTGATAAAAGCCATCTATGAAAATCCAAAGGCTGAGGGCTGGGGATATAGCTGAGTGGTATAAGCTCCTGCCTGGCAAGTGTAAGTTCCTAAGTTGGATTCCCAGTACAGCAAAAAAAACAAAAAAAAACAAAAAAAAAAACCTGATACTGAAAATCCAATGGCTAACATCAGACTATATGCATAAAAATTGAAAACTTTCCCTTTAAAATCAGGAACAAGACAAGGATGTTCACTGTCACCACTCTTATTCAACACAGTTCTGGAAATAGTGGCCACAGTAATTAGACAAGAGGGAGAAATAAATGGAATAAAGATAGGAAAGGAAGAAGTGAAAATATCATTATTCACAGATGACATGATACTCTACATAGAAGACTCCAAAAACTCTGCCAAAAGGCTTATACATTTAATAATGAAATTCAGCAGCATACCTGGATACAAAGTCAATGCACAAAAATCAACAGCATACCTGTACACAAACAACAAATAGACTGAGAGAGAGATTAGGGAAACTGCACCTTTCATAACAGCATCTGAAAAGATGAAATGCTTAGGAATCAATCTAACAAAGGAAGTAACAGATTTATACAGTGAAAATTGCAGTACTCTTTTAAAAAAAGAGATTGAAGAGGATTTCAGAAAATGGAATGATATCCCTGCTCATGGATAGGAAGAACCAACATTGTGAAAATGGCCATACTCCCAAAATTGCTGTATAGATTCAATGCCATCCCAATTAGAATACCATTAGTATACCTCACAGATCTAGAGAAAACATTCCTAAAATTCATCTGAAACCATATGAGACCCAGAAGAGCAAAAGCAATCCTGAGTAACAAAGACAAGGCAGATGGAGTCACAATCCCTGCCTTGAAATTATACTACAAAGCTGCTGTTATAAATCAGCATGGTTTTGGCAAAAAACAGACCTGAGTATCAATGGAACAGACTGGAAGATGCAATCACAACCACAAGCATACTCAGCCACCTTATCTTTGACAATGGGGCCAAACATGTTCACTGGGAGAAAGATAGTCTCTTTAATAAATGGTGCTGGAAAAGCTGGTTTTCCACATGTCTAAGACTAAAACCAGACCCATATCTATCACCATGCACTAAACTAAAGTCAAAATGGATCAAAGATCTAAAAATTAAAACACAAATACTAAATCTACCAGAAGAGAAAGTAGGTAAAAATCTTAAAGGCATATGAGTAGGCAGAGAATTCATGAACAAAAACAAAACTGCACAAGAAATATTTCAAAGAATCAACAACTGAGAATCTGATCTTATTAAAAAGTTTTTGCACACCAAAAGAAATAACCAACAGATTACAAAGAAAACCCACGAATTGGGAAAAATTACCCAACTGTCCCTCATACAAAAGAGTTCTATCTAGAGTATATAAAGAATTTTTAAAAATCAGGCCCCCAAAATTCAAAGACCCAATCCAAAAATGGAAATCTGAGATGAATATACACTTCTCAAATGAAGAAATACTAATGGCAAATAAATACATGAA
>NW_004955437.1:1171564-1175702 GCF_000276665.1 Chinchilla lanigera | reverse complement strand
CAGCTGTTTTATTTGAGCTCAACAGATTTCTCTTTTTATATTTTTTGATTTTTGAGGGAATTGTCTGTAATCTAATTTGGCTTATGGATAAATATTATCTAAATTAAAGATTTGCTTCCAAGTTGCCAGCTGGTGAAAATTATGTTAAAATTGGTTTTATAAATGTATGAATATTGTTGTTTATGTATTATAACTTGAGAATCTCTCATTGTTCAAAACTGATGTGTCAAGTATTATGATTGGACATTCACAGGACATAAAAAAAAATGGGTTAAGATAATTAAATAAAAATTCCTTAGGGTAGAAAGAGATTGTTAGACAGCACTCCAATTGATGAGTAAAAAAGCAGCGGCCTGGATTTGGATTAAGAGACACAGTTTCCTCTCAACTTCAAAACCAATAGTGAATACTTTCCAATTTTTCCAAGAAATTTTGAACTTCCCACAATAATAAGAATGCATTTTTTCCAGAGTAGGTGACCTGTATTTCTATCTGTTCTAAGATTACTAAACTTGTACTCTAGTATGTTAAGATATCTGAGATAATGATTTAAAGCAATAATGGGTTTTAGAAATTTTGAAAACATTTTTAACTTGCAAGACAAGAGAGCTTGTATGGAGCCATGGGTGCCATTACATATAATAGAGAAAAGTCTGTCATTTCCAAAGCGGTGTAATGACAGAGATATGATGCCTATTTTAATGGAACTGGAATTTCTACACGACTGTGCCCCAAATTATGTAAAATTATGTCATTCATTGGAAGGAATAGTCTTGTTGATGTGCTTATCTATGATTAAAGTCATAAAAATAATTTTAATATAAGGGATATTTTTCTCTTCAAAAATTGAATGTGTGGTAATATGATATAAGAGCTAAACTTGTAGGGCTTGGAGAAACATTTGACTCATTCATTCTAACCTTTCCCAATGTTTGATTTTTTTTTCTTCTTTCTACCTGTTGAGTTCCAAAGGGTGTTTATTTTACATCACTCACCAAAGGGTGATGATGTGAGAATTTAGTAAAAGTAAGATGCATAAAATGTCCTCAGATTACCAGATATAATCATGTAAAATTGGTCAAAAATATTTAAGCATTAACTGTTCCTTTCAATAGACCAGGAGACATCAGCAGTACAATTATCCCAGCTATTCTTGTATATACATATAGTTTTTCTTCTTTCTTTCTTTTCTTCTTTATCTTTTTATTGTTTTTGTGTTGTTTTGTTTTTGTCTTTGTTGTTGTTATTTTCTTAATTTTTTTCTTTAAAAAAAAGTCCTCAGGGAAATTCTGAATATAAAGTAAAATCCTCAAAAGTCACTCAGTAAAGTTCAGTGATTTTTATTGGACAGTGGTGATCTCTGCTCCTAGAAATATTACAACAGATAATGGCTGGGTGCTTGTGGCAACTGAAGTAGCCTGTAAATTAATGCTGAATCTCATAGGTGTTAATTGTCCTTTAAAGTACATTCTAGGAGATGAAACCTGGACAGCTTCAGCAGCCTCTATGAAGTGCCCTCACCCCTACCCCAATGGTGTGGGATCCCAGAAGGTGTCTGGAGCCTCAATGACCATGACCACCCCTCCC
This sequence comes from Chinchilla lanigera, assembly GCF_000276665.1. NCBI lineage: Eukaryota > Metazoa > Chordata > Mammalia > Rodentia > Chinchillidae > Chinchilla > Chinchilla lanigera. Next base: position 1,174,115 of record NW_004955437.1, on the reverse strand, counting down.
ACCCCCTGCACCCTTGCAGAAACCAAGCTGAACACTGGACAGCTTCAGGAACCTAGGTGAGTCACACCTGCCACTCCACGACCAGGGTGGGAGCCAGGCTGAGCCCCAGACAGCTTCAGGGGCCTTAGTGACCATGCCATGCCCTCCCCTTCCCCCACACAGATGAACCCTAGACAGTTTTAGCAGCCTGGGTGACTGCACCCTCCCCCACCAGCATGGGAACCAGGCTAGGTCCCAGTCAGTGTCTGGAGACTCAGTGACCACAACCTGCCCACCCCTGCACCCTTCTGGAAGCTGGGCTGAACCCCAGACAGCTTTGGAAATCCAGGTAACCAAGATCTACCCACACCCAGACCTTCCTGGAAGCAGGGATGAATCCTGGACAGCTTTGGCAACCCCATGTAGGAGCCAAGTGGAGCTCCATACAGCTTTGGAAGGCTTGGTGACCATAAACCCAACCCTCCCCCACTAGCATGAGGGACAACTGAACTGCAGAAGCTTCAGGAGCATCAGTGACTGTACCCCACCCCCACACACAAACTCAGGAGACATGCTGAGTACCAGGATCTTCAGGAGTAAGGCTAAGCTCCAAGAAATCTCTGGATCTATGAAAATGACAAAACAAAGGAGGAAAAAGGAATGTCAGACCTCCATCCCATCCAGAGGAAGTGCAGGAGACATCAGCACAGAAGAGCTTGGAAGTCATACATCTGAAATTTCTAAAATGATAGCAAATGAGGTAAAGAACTCCATCAGGCCATAGAAGACATCAGATCACAAATAATCTCTCAGCTAAAAAAAGAAATGATAACAATAATGAAAGAATTGCTCAGCACATCTAAAGAAGACATAGATAAGAAAATAGAGCAGCATAGAAAATTGATACAAACCTTCAATGAACAATATCGGAAAGGATTAGAATGCATGAAACAGATTCAAACAGACATCCAAGAAATTAAAAATTCCATCGAAGGCTGGCAAAACTGCTTGAATGAACCTGAAGATAGACTTTCAGATCTTTAAGACAGTATTGCAGCTAACGATTGTGAAAAGAAGGATCTCTTAAAAATAGTAAGGAACCAGGAAATAACAATTCAACAGCTACAAGACAAAGCAAAGAAAAACAATATAAGATTAATAGGTGTCAGCAAAAGAGCAGATGTCAACACAAATGACATAAAAGGACTATTTGCAGAAGAAATAGCAGAAAATTTCCCAGGCACAGAAAAAGAATTGGACATACAGGTAAGTGAGGGACATAGAACTACAATTATCCATAACCAAAATAATTTTACAACTAGATACATAGTGATCAAGATCCCAGAAATTTAGCAAAAGGACAGAATATTAAAAACTGTTAGAGAAAAGAAACAGATTACATATAAAGGAAAGCCCACCGGAATCATGGCAGATTTATCAACACCAACTATCAAGTCAAAAGGAACTGGGAGGGAAGTATTTCAAGTCTGAAAGAAAACAACCTCCCACCCAGATTGATGTACCTGCAAAACTATCCTTCAAAATTAATGGAGAAATAAAATATTTCCATGATAAAGAACAACTGAGAAAATTCATGAGTGCCAAACCAACGCTACAAAGAGTACTAAAAGATATTCTAGAAAGAGATAAAATCTACTACAATTTCAAGAACAACAGAAAGGAACCACCAAACAGAGCAAAAAATTAAACAGAAGGAAAAAGGAGAAATGTATCAGGAAAATCAGATGACAAACATAAGCCAATATATATCAGTTATAACCATCAGTGTTAATAGTCTCAATTCACCAATCAAAAGAAGCAGACTGGCAGAGTGGATCAAGAAACAAAATCCAACAACATGCTGTATACAAGAAATGCATTTAACTCAAAAGGAAATTCATAGACTGAAAATCAAAGGATGGAAAACAATACTCTATGTCATGAGAATTCAGAAAAAAGTGGGTGTAGCTATTCTGTTTGGAGACAATGGGAACTTCAAACCAAGAACAATCAAAAGAGATAAAGAAGGTCACTATATACTTGTTAGGGGAAAACTGCAAGAGGAAGAGATAATAATCATAAGTATATATGAACCAAATACAGTAGCACCCAACTATGTAAGACAAATTTTAACAGGCATGAAAAATGAAAGAAGCAGTAACACGATAATAACAAGGGACCTTAACACCCTATTGTCACAAAGAGATAGATCAACTAGACAAAGAATTAGCAAAGAAATAACAGAAATAAACCAAACTTGTGAACAAATGGACTTCGTAGACCTTTACAGAATGTTCCACCCAACAGCATCAGAATACACATTCTTCTCAGCTGCATATGGGACATTCTCTAAAATAGACCATTTACTAGTACATAGAACATGTTTAAGTAAAAGCAAGGAATTGAACTTATCCGATGCATACTATCAGACAAGTGCAATGAAACTGGAAAATAATGTCAAAAGAAATTGCAAAAACTCCATAAAAACATGAAAATTAAATAACACCCTCCTGAACAACCAATGGGTCAGAGACAAATTTGAAGAAGAAATTAAACAATATTTACAATCAAA
>NW_004955437.1:1104514-1168374 GCF_000276665.1 Chinchilla lanigera | reverse complement strand
TTTGTTTTCTCCCAATTTTGCATGCTTATATGTGGTAATCTAAACAACTAATTTGAAGACAACAATATGCAGTATAACAACCATTGGTGAATTTCTATCGTCTTGTCTAGTGAAATTGTATTATTTTTAATGTTTCTTTTGTTTTTATTTTTTATTCTCTTTAATGGTTTGATCAATCTTGCATTATTACATCTGGTAACATAGCAATTTTGTAGAAGATAATATGTAATATAAAAACCAGTGTTAACTCCTATCATTTTGTTCTGAAATCCTGTATTATTTTTATTGCTTTTGTTTTGTTTTGTTTTTGTCTATGTTGGTATTTTGCTACTGTTCCTTTTTTATTATTCTTTTTAAAATAAAAAAATACATTCTAAACTTGAGACTTTATGTTTACATTGATATAATGTGTAATATTACATAGTGATAGAATTACAGCTCTTAAGTGATATGACTACATTCAATTGTATAGTTCATGGGTTTTTATTAGTGTTCTATGTCCTGAACATTCTGATTCAGTAGCAAAGGCTTCTTATGCCTTTTCTTAGAATAAGGAGAGGGAAGGAGGGAAGTAAGTGATCATATCCTCAATACAATGAAAAATATCACAATGAGAACTAGAACTAAGGGACTGAACATTTTTTCACATAAAATATTAATCATCCCTAAAGGAGTTACAGTTTCAGAGGCTGACTCTGAGTCAACTGAGCTGGCTTACCATAGTAGGACAATCAAAGTGTTACAACTACATCAAACAATCAGAGGAATATAAATTATTAAATAAAGCAATACTTTTCATGAAAGAAATTGTAACTTTCAGAGGAACACCTTCATATTGAATCTCTGCCCAGCAACATATGATGCTAAATATCTCTGATACTGATTGGATCTTCAACTCTGTAACTACCCCAGGCTTGCATGAATGAGCATTGGTTCCTAATTGGGATGTGGATACACAGGGGATATAGTTCTCGCTGCATGAGACTTGTCTGCCCCTCTAACACTCATCGTTTCCTGTTTTCCAGCGTGATGTGTCTGTGGCTCCCTGCAAGTTCCTGCATAACAGCTCTGACAGTGATACTGATGGTGCTGAGCCCTCCTGGGGCTTTGATCAGGGATGCCAGATGTAAGTGGATACCTTGGGTGCTAAAGTACTATGGAAGGGAGAATGAGGGGAGTTAATATTCTCTCTGTCCAAGCCAGGTCCCTTAAAATTGTGATTTTTTTTTCTGTGACCGCTTACCCTCACCATATAAATTCTAAATGATTACCACAAAGGAGGAGCCTGGATGTTTATACTCTGTACGAGGCCCACCTACAGTGCCTCCATACAGACTTTGCCTGACCAAATCCCTTCCAACCAAACCTTTCCAACCTTACATTATATTTCATCAAGAGCTTGAGGCAACACAGAACTAGTAATATTAAAATAATTTCTTATCTAGCCCTTCTATATATTATGTTGAGCTATGGCAGCAAAAAGGAAGTTGTCCATGAAAATTGTATGAGTAATCAAAAAGAGTTGGAAGGATCTCTCCCAGATGTACTACGTCTTCTCCAGGATTTGTGGCATAGCTTTCTCAGCCTAATATGTGACAATATATATTGTAATCAGGTGTCATCCATTAACTTTCACTTTCCTCTAAATTTCAAACTGTATGAATCTTGCCTTGCTGTGTTGGAGATACAATAATGGAATTCAGATAATACCACTTCTTCTGTGGAAAGCATTCTACTAACATAGGCCACTTAGTTTTTTTTGTTTTTTGTTTTTTGTTTTTTTTTCTCCGGTACCGGGAACCGAACTCACGACCTTGCGCTTGCCAGGCAGGCGCTTTTGCCGCTGAGCTAAATCCCCAGCCACAGGCCACTTAATTTTGTGGATAACCATATGAAGAGGAGGAAAAATCTAAAGAGTGGCCCTTCATATATGCTAACAACTGTTCTTCATGGCTTATGAAATCCTACTTTGATATCCTCAGTGAGGGTTTCTGGTTTAAAAGCTAACTTACATGCCTGACTCAGGACATGCCCTATAAGCATGAGAATAAGTTGGTAAAGATCCCAAAATCCATGTTAGTAAGTGCTGATGATTGGACTACAGTGCCATTTAAGGTAAAGGGAATGGTTTTGGCATTTGGGGAACTTTTGTCACGGCTACAAGTTCTGATTTAGTTTGAGGAGTATAGATATTGTGTCTGCTTCCATTGTCTGTCATTTGTTTGTTTGTTTGTTTGTTTTGGTTTTTCTCCGGTACCGGGAACCGAACTCACGACCTTGCGCTTGCCAGGCAGGCGCTTTTGCCGCTGAGCTAAATCCCCAGGCCCTTATTGTCTGTCATTTGAATATTAAAAGGAACAATTAGGGAAAGACCCAAGGGACAGAAATGGGGAAATTGGCGAGAGAAAGAGAAGATTGGAGAGTATGATGTTTCTGGCACTTTCCTGTTTCACTTTTCCCAGAAGTAGGGGGAGCTACAGTTGAAGTTGCAATTCTTTTGTTCTTTTCTGTAGCTTGCCTTTCTGATATTTCATGCTGCTTAGGATTCCCATCATCTCCTTACTGATTTTTTGAGTTTACCTTCAACTGCTGTCCTCAAAATAGTTTTTCCTTCGATCCCATGGTTTTCCCATGGCAGCACCATGCACAGGGCACCTGTATTCAGCCATCATGCGTGCCATCTCTCCAGGAATTTTTTACTAAAGTGTATGTACTGAGTAAATATTAGGAAACCACAGCCAAATTTTCCAATTTCAAATACTTGCTCAAGCTTCCACAAAATATGTGACTGTTGGCAATGCATTTAATCCCTCTGTGTTTAAATTGCTTCAAACAAAATAAGGAAGATAACAAACACTTTTTAGAGTTGTTGATGGACTTAAAAAAGATAGGCGGAAAGTATTAGGAATAATGCCAGCCACACTGTGCACTGACTTTTATGCAAGATGTTGTCATCCTAGCCATCCACAGGTCCTACAGATGCGATGTCAAATCCCACTGCAACCGTCTTTATACATATCAGGCTATTGTCACAGTTCTAGCTGTCATCAGCTTGTACTTAGATTATTCTAACACAAAACAAGCTCAACCCTTTTCTCTCACTCTTGTTTGTTTTTTTTAATCAAAATTTTTCTTCCTACTATTATTAGTGATATGACAAAACATACACGTCTACAAGTCCACTCTTCAAACAGTTGGAGACAGATACGCTTTGCAAATTAGAGTTTTGTATTCTGTAATGTTAGTAGTACATTTCCCAATTAATATCAGAATACTCTCTCCTAAGATAAGGGCCAGTAACTTGTAACAAAAAATATATATTACTGCACCCCATCTTATGAATACCTATGCATATGGTATAAAACACTACACAGTATTCTAGTAATTTTTTTGTTCTTTTTTTAAACAGTCTCTCACTCTTTTCGACATTTTCTCAGTTCATTTAAATATAAAACATGCACATATAAAATACTTATTACATATGTATGTTATACAAGTATGTGTGTATGTTTCTGTGTATTAAAACTTCAGCAGCACATGTGACTGACTGCACCCTAAGAGATCTCAGACAGTTCTTTACCTTACCTCATCCGGTCAGCATTGACAAATGAATTTGACATCAACATTTTAACAGATATGGGTTTTTATGCTTTTTTAAAAGAAGAAAAAAGGGATTTAGTAGGAGAATTTTAAAACTACACACCCTCAAAATTAGAATGCAGACCTTTAAAAGGAGAAAAATGCTTTATAGTCTGGAGTTCAAAATATTTATGTGTCTTTGGCACTGGAAATCTGTAGAATTTGTGAATTTATAGAAAGTTTGGGCTCGGTTTACAGAGGGAAATCAATGATACACCCAAACATAGAAAGATAATGACCCATTTTACAGATAAAAAAATTTCTCCTTTCATAGGAGAAGGCATGGACTTAGTCTATTGCATCTCTTTTCTATGATGGGTGGTCTGCTTTCTCCAGAAATAGTTTTTGGAAACTTTGAATCTTTTTAGCCTAAGGTCAAGTTTCTGCTCCTACCTTATCAACTAAGCTAATTTATGGCTGTGTAGTATCTGTAAGGGATTTGGTGTGCAATAGCATTGGAAGAAAAGATGCATAAACAAGCCTTGGGAGTACAGGTATGGATAACTTTGGGTAACCTTGATTGTGTCCTGAAATTGCTGTCCTTTTAAAAGTACAATTTTTAAATTATGATTTGTCTTGTCTTCTTTTTACCTACTTAGTTACTTTTCTCACTGCTGGGACAAAATATCTGACACCCAAAGTTTAAGGAGGAAAAGTTTACTTTGCTCACAGTTTGTAGTTGTTTCAGTCTATAGCTGGCTGGCTCCAAGTCAGGGTAGAATGGCAGAGGAGCATCTCACAGGAGAAACAGCTCATGGCAGGCAGAAGGCAGCAAAGCAGCAAAGTAGTGGAGAAGCAGCAAGTGAAAAGCAACAAATGGTGACCCTCTTTCTATCGCTTATCCTTATCTTATCCAGGCTACCCACCCTTATGGCAGGTAACACTCACACCACAGATGGCACGCCCTTAATCCTAATATCATACCATGAATCAATCTCAACATCACACCTTTGACCACAGCATCACACACCCGAGATCCAACCACCTTTGAAAAGTCCCCCTATGACCACATGAGGCTTTGAGGGGACATCTAGGTACAAGCTATAACAGCTACTTTTATTTTTTCTGTCCTACCTCACCACCACCACTTCTCCCCAACTTCAAGCCCTTATTCTTAAAGGATACAGAAGAGATGAAAGTCAATCTTTTTACAGACGCTTTAGGCTGTGGGTAGGGGGTGTTGACCTTGTCTAACCAGGGATGAAAGTGTCATCCAGACTGATATAGGAGACCTAGGAGTACTGGCTTTTGTTATTAACTTGTTGCTAGTGCTTAACACAGAATCTGACACTGTGTTAATTTGTGAATGTAGGTCTTGTAATGTAGAAGACACACCTGTAGAGTTGTTTTAAAATATAATTTTGTTTTAGAAACAGCATAAGTGAACATCAGCTTGACTAAAAGTGGAGAAACCTGAAAGATATAAATGAGTGTGAGAGAGCCAATGTCTTTGGCTCTTTTTTTTCAAACAAGAGTGAGAGAAAAGGGTTGAGCTTGTTTTCTGTTAGAATAATCTAAGTACAAGCTGATGACAGCTAGAACTGTGACAATAGCCTGATACAGTATAAACAAATATGTTAAACAGGAGATAAAGAATAAAAGTAAAGAAATAGTGAGTTATCTTTGATAATAGCCTCTATTTTGTCTTGAGATATTTACCCAAATACATCAGGAAAAGTGTAAGAATATATATATTTTTCTCTTTTCTTTGTTAATAAGGAATCCAATTTTTAAATTATAATAATGGCCTGTTATGGTTGATACATCGTGTCAACTTGGGGAGTCTAGAGGTTTGGCTAAGTGACAGCAGTTCTCCATCCTGGGGTGAAAATGACATGCCCTTACCCTTCTGGAATGTTTATTGTGTCAGATTGAGAAGTTCAGAAGGTTAACTGTGTGACTCAGCAGGGAGCCAGGGTGCTTACTTTGTATTCATCCTGAGCTTGTGCAAGAGGAGGGCATGGAGATTATGTGAGTGCTACACGCCCCTGGATGTGGGTAGCCTGCTTACAATATAAGGGATGGAAAGAGGCTTACTCCTCTCTGCTACTCCTCCCTTTTGCTCTTGTTGCTTTGCTGTTCTGCCGCCATGAACTGTTGCCCTCTGCCATGTGCCACTCTTCTTGGAGCCAGCTGAGGATGGACTGAAACCTCTACAAACTGTAAACTAAATAAACCTTTCCTTCCTTCATTTTGGGCGTTGGGTATTTTGTCTCAGCAACAAGAGAATAGTAACCAAGACATGACCAAAGAATAAATTTAAAATAATCTGTTTTATGGAAACATTGGTCCACTAAGTATCTAATTATTATAGGATTTAAAACCTGGGAATTGGCCTCTACTTTGTAAAACAAAGAAGTTTGTAATATTTGGCTCTAGCTAACATAGTCATGCAATGCCTGAAGTAAATAATTGAGAGTTAGCTTATACCATAAACGTAATAATGTTTACTAGTTATAGTAAATATATTGTCATTTTTACCTCCTAGGCACACCTATATAAGGAGCTAAATGTTTATCCGAGGGATACTTGAATGTACACTGAAATAACATAAAGATAATGTACTAAGACAGGGTGAAGGACACATTTGAGAAAAGCTATTGAAACTGGGAATTCAGATCTCTCATGGTTGAAGGATAAGATGTCAAAGGTGTAACAAGAGACTGCCAGGAGGGCTTGGTACAGTGTTTAAAGCCCCTTTTATATATGCTCCAGCTATCTGTTTTTAATATTATTACTCTTTTTTGGTTATACTTTTCTGTGGGTGTTTAAGAACAGATCAGAGTAAGACCTGTGCTAAATAAAATTAATCTACCAATATGTACTTGTCAAATGCAGTTAAGCCTCCTCAGGGGTTACTTTTGGGACAATGTGAGGAGCCTCTTAACTCATCGAAGTTTTCCCTCTACTGTTTGTATCATTTGCCAGGATGACCAACAGTGTTGTCTGAAAATATGGCTTTCCTTGAAAGCATGGGGCTATCCCCTTTTCAGTGAGTTTCCTTTTCATAGAGTGTACACTGGTTGACTCCCATCCTCTAGGGTCCAAAAATCCCCCTACTTGGGAGGTGGAATGACTGACCAGAGTGGCAGAGTCCTTTCTGAGGGGTCCTATCATGCCCTGGGTCCTGGCAGATCTTGGAGAGCAAGAGCCAAAGATATTAGCTGTCCTCTTAGCCTTGTTATCTTTCTTAGCTTTGTTCTCTAAACTTCAGTTGTTGAACCCCTAGAAGGTCAGTTATACTAATCCTACAGTGAGAAGCAGATCTTAATCCTAGTATAGTCTCTTTTGGATATTGGGGCACTTTGAACTATAAAGTAGGACCCGAGAACAGCTACCTCGTCCATTAATCACGGCCAGCATTAGTTTCAGGAATCCATATCTATTCTATCTGTCCTGTATGTGATGGTCTAACATCTTAACATATGGTATAGATTGTCTCTTATAAGTCATATTCCTGTAGCATGTTAACAGATGACAGTTATAAAGTTTCGCAAGGAAAATGAAAAAAAAGAGCAAGTAGTATTTTATGAAAACAATTAGGATGACATTTTTATGCCAGGGCCATTAGGTTCTTTTTGTTATTTCTATGAAAATACATTTAAATTCCCAATTTAGTATAAAATAACATCAGTAATAGTTTACCTCTATCAAATTGCAAAATATTAGATGACATAAAAATCCTTATCAAAATTTATAGTAGCTTTTCTTAATGATGTGTCTTTTCAACGATGTGTCTTTTCATAGATGTACTTTAGAGGTGACTAATGTCCAATCTTTAATTATTAGAGTGCTACTCTTGGACTGTCTAGTTTTTAGGTATGTGTAAGTATTATAATCCAATGAGGAAAATACAAACATAAGCTTAAAATTATATTATTACAAACAATTTTGGTTGAAGACACCTATGTAGTGAAGTATTTTCTTAAGTTTTGTATTTAGAAGGTTTCTACACTTGAGATATCTAAATGTATATAATATACCAAGAAGTTGGCAAGAATTAACATCAAAACCATATGTCTTTCACATATATTAACTTATTTTTCATTTTTGAGGCAAAATTTAGAATCTGTAGCTCAATAGTATAGCCATAATCATGTAATTTTTGTATTTAACAGATCTAAAAGTTTAACAGCACTGACACAAAAATTAAATAGCTTTAGATCTCTTAGAAGTCTAGGAAACAGTGTTACTAACCAGAGTCTTATTACCTAATATATAAGTGTATCTCACTTATACAATAACAAAAAAGCTTGTTTAGTCAAATCCAGTAGCTGTAGATCAAGTCATAAATGGTAGGACTGAATTGTACCAAATATAAAGAGCAAAGATGCCAATAATTTTAATTATTTTATATATTTAATGTCCAGATCCAATGCATACTGTATTAAAAAGAGAGCTTGTTTGTTACTTTGCATGCATTAAACTTATGTAATCTTAACTCTATAAACTTAACATTAGACAAAGCTCAGACTCAGAACATATTTTATTCTCAGATTTGTATACATATTTCTATCCAGATATATAGATAGATAGATAGATATAGATATAGATAGATAGATATATGGTGTGCTATAACCTAAGATAATAGTTGTTCATGCTCATTTAACTAGTTATAAATTGATCATTGAAAAGATCTCAGAACAAGCAAATGCTTAAATTTTAACTCTTTTTTTTTTTCTGTCTTTTGAGACAAGGTCTCTCTATGCAGTTCAGGCTGGCCTTGAACTCACTTTGTAGCCCAGGCTGCTCTCAAACTTGCAACGCTCACAATGATCCGCCTGCCTCAGCCTCCTGAGTGCTGGGATTACAAACATGCGCCACCATGCCTGGCTATAAATTTTAACTCTTAAAACTCAGGTTAAGTAACCAAAAGCCTGACAGCAAAAAAGACAAGAAACTTTCTTGATAGAACACAAAACTTTGTTTCCTAATCTAGTTTTTTGAAAGTTTAACAGATAGCTTTTCATTCTCTTAAGAAAACTTTATTGCTTATGACACAGAAGACTCTTGAACTAGCTTTTGAATTATATCCAACTTAATCATATATAATAATTTTTAATAATATTTCTTAAGTGGGTCACAGTAAGACTCTGGGGAAAACCAGAGGAGCTACTCAGCAGTGTTGAAAACTGAAGCAAATTGGATCAGAAGTTTGATGTTTCAGCTACAGAAGGAAGCTTTGTCTGGCAGTTCCTCAGGTCCAAGGGCCCCTACATAAGGGGAAAATGTTATATATTACTTTCATCTTAAATGACATGGTAGAATTTTAACTCTTAGCAGTTTTATGAAGAAAGCAATCTTAAACCTTTTTTCTTCTATGTTAATGATTTATGAAAACACGTGTAGTAGACCAAAATATATCAGTTTTTAAAATGTTAAGAAGCCAAGAATACTTGAACTTAGTAACTGATGACTCAAATGTTGTTATATTTATAAGCATTAATCTCATTTATAGTTACTTATAATTATTTTAGATTATTTATGTATACCAAGATATTAGACTAGTATAGTTAATATTTTAGACATATATATACATACATATGAATATATGTTTTGTTTTGTTTTTACCAAAAGAAAATAAACCCTAAAGGTTTTCATGTTTGAAATACAGAAAGCAATGAACATTGTACCTAAAGTCTTTAATAAATTATCCTGATAGGCTGAACAAAATGTATGTTAGCAATTTTAAAGGCATCTTCATTTTACCAACCAAACTCATTGTTAGGCAAAAGGCATTTAGGCTAGTTACACATGTCTACTTATCTATAAGCCAATTTAAATAGACGTTTCAGAAGATAACATTTACCCAGAAGTTAACACACAGAAACATACTTAACTAAATCATATAAGCTTTATGCTACTAAACTTATTTGCAAAACTATGTAAAGCTTGAGCTTAGCAGTTTCCACCCCCCTTTTTAATATCTAAAGTGAGCTTGGTAACCCTTGAATGTTTGTATAACTCTGTGCATATGTGTGTGGGCGGGTAACCTAACAGAACCAGAAATCTGTAAGGAAAAACCAAATTTTAAAAAATCGATACAAGTTCCACTTTTTTAAATGGAGAAGCAAGCACTTTAGCTAATTATTAAAAACTGATTATAAGGCAGATAGACATGAAAATAAATAGAATACATGAAGAAATTATTTTAATTATATTAATTATATTAAATCAGAGTTTACTTTTAGATGTGGTGGCCATGTCACTTCAGGATAATAATTCTTTTCCTTACTTTTAGATTTAGATCTAAAAAATAGATCAGAAATAAATAGAATTCTCCCTAGGGAGTATAAATTAGTGCTTCTTATTCTGATGTAAGTCGTAACAGCATTTTCTCTACTAGTCCAAACTACCCTATTTCTGTTGCTGTTTTCTCTTAGTTAACACCAGAGTTAAGAATCAGAAGCTGGAGAGAAGACAGCAGGAGAGAAGTAGATGGTTAGATGGGATCTTTGTTTATTTCCTTTTCTTTTCATTAAACCAAGTTTGAGGCCTTGTCTTTTTAACTTACATTTAGAAAAACGTAAATAAAATTAACTTTTAAAAACCCCTCATTTAAAAACTGTCCTAATTTTGTGAAATATCACTTCAAGGTGACATTTTGGGGACAGATATACAAGTTATACATAACATTTTAGATGTCTGCATCTTTTAAGATCCTTCTTGTGTAATTCTGAAAAGCGATAAAGGAAGAAGAAAGGATCCTTCAGATCCTCACTGAGGGTCTAGAAAGCACCTCATTCTGGCTCCAAATTTACTCAGGATCAGTTATGAAGACCCCTATTTCATTAAGAAACTTCCTGTACCTGGATATCTTCAATTCTTGTCACAAAATACTTATTGGTCAAAAATATTTCTCCTAGAAACCAGCCATCAGAAAGAGGAACACAGAGAGGAGAGACGCAGTTAGGACAAGGACTGCATCCTCCTTAAGGCCATGACTAGCACTTCTAGGGGCCATGCTGGTGATCTGGAATGGTATGATGTAAAAGCTAGTGGATGATAATTGATTTACTACACTATCAGCCTTGAAAGAGGAGGATTATCTGTTTTAGGGGAACACTCCTCAAAAGATGAACCTATCTGAGTGCAGAGTTCAGCAGAAATCTGACCCAAAGTTTAAGGCAGCAAAGGAGAACAAGGCAAAATGCAGACTGAGAAGCCAAGTGCTTAACCTGCTTTTCGTTACTCATCAGACAGCTGCAGGCCCAAGGGAAGAGTCTGTGCTCCTAGCAAGAGCACCCTTGTCACAAGGGGAGAGAGAAGAGTGGGGCAAATGTATACATGTTGGAGAAACAGGGGATGTATTTCCGGTAAAAGTAATGCCATTTGCAAAAGAAAGGATTGATAAATTACTTCAAGAAACCAGAAGACAGGAGGCCCTGAAGCTCAGATAGTGGGGGAGAAGAGAGCTTTGTAAGGAACCCTGAGATAACGACCCACCAGTCCGCAGTTTGCCCAGGTTGCTTCTGAGGTCTGCTTCTTGCCCCCACTTTTGTTCTTGCCCAGGGTCAACCAGGAGCTGTTGCCAACACCCCAAAGGCAGAGTTGGGGAAAGCTGGCCTTGTGTTCCTTTCCAGCGTAGCCACACTGAATACATTACTATCTTCCTTTACTGCCTTTTCCATTTTGTCCTTTGGGACCAGTGGCTGGATCCGATCTGCTGGGACCCTGGAGTCACGCTTCCCTGGCCTAGGCCACTGGTGACTGACTTAACCTTTCCTGTCACAACCCAAATGTCGCTCCTGAGAGTCTCCCTGGCACTTGTTGTCATTTAGATCTTTCCCCTGTTCTCTGTTAGCAGAACTCCACGCTTCTCCTTCTGACATCTCTCACCCTTGTCTCATCTTTTGCATGTTTGGCTTTTGTCCCTCACTTTCACTAATTTAAGCTCCAGGAGCAGAATGGAGATGTTTGATTTCCCATCTCTGGATTCCCAGGGGCAGCACAGGCCTGGTCCAGGGTCAGCATAAGGGAAATTTTACAAAGTGAAGGAGATGGTCCCACGTAAAGAAAGGGCAAAGAACTATGAGCTGAGAGTGGAGGATGGAGGGCGTGGTTGGGATGGAGGTTTCTAGCATGAGATGCTGTGGGCTCTGGTGAGGCGCAAGTCCTTGTCCAGCTCCTGGGTCCTGTTCTCACCCAGAACCAAGGGGCATTGGGTCCCAAATGGCATCTGATCAGAGGGCTGTCCCGGTCATCATGGGCTCCTTCTTCCTCTGGGAGATGGCAGATGAACCTGGGATGCTGCTTTTGCGTAAGCCCCTATCGTGGGCACTGCCTTGCCAGAGAACAGCCTGTGACTGGATCACTCCTGTTCTCACAGCACGTTTCATGGAGTATGTTAAATCAGAATGTCACTTCTCCAATGGGACAGAGAGGGTGCGCTTCCTAGAGAGACACATCTTCAACCTGGAAGAGTATGCACGATTCGACAGTGATGTTGGGGAGTTCCGAGCTGTGACAGAGCGGGGAAAGTCTGCAGCCAAGTTCTGGAACTCGTGGAAGGGTGCCCTGGAGCAGGAGCGGGCCACAGTGGACACTTTCTGTAGAGTCAACTACAGGGTTGTCCAGAGCTTGACTGCGCATCTGAAAGGTGAGCAAGGGGCCTGGGGCAGCCTGGGGTGGGAAGGTGAAATGTGTACCCGTGTATATGTGTATATTTGTGACAGAGACAGACAGAGAGATATGAAAAAAAGAACAATGTTTCTCAAGATCTCTCAACTCTAGTGTGTCCTTGCTGCCTGAATTAAATTCCAGGGTCATGACAATGAGTCCTATTAGGCCTTAGGCCAACTTTGAGCCAGGTCACCAGGACTTCTCCCTGTGAAGGGATACAGGAAGGTAGACAAATGAAGGGGAATACTCTGCCTTCCTGACTCATCCTTTCTGCCTTTTCTCCTCTAGTTGAGCCCAAGGTGACTGTGTACCCCACAATGACCCAGCCCCTGCAGCACCACAACCTCCTGGTCTGCTCTGTGAGTGGCTTCTACCCAGGCCACATTGAAGTCAGATGGTTCCGGAACGGGCAGGAGGAGGAGGCTGGGGTGGTGTCCACAGGCCTGATCCGGAATGGAGACTGGACCTTCCAGACCCTGGTCATGCTGGAAACTGTTCCTCAGAGCGGAGAGGTTTATGCCTGCCAGGTGGAGCACCCGAGCTGGAGCAGCCCTGTCACGGTGGAGTGGAGTGAGTCAGCAGCTTCCCAGCCTTACAAAGCCCACCTACCTATAAATGGTCCTTCAGGTTTCTCTTCTCCCTACCCTCAAATTTTATTTCTTCCACTTTCTCCTTCAGCACCAGTCGTAGGTGCAGTTCTGTCATAGTTTCTATGACAATACCTATGCCACCAGAGTAACTAATTATGCATATGAGACAGAAAAGTGATTGTCCCCGTTTTGAGCCATCCCATGAGGTCACAAGTGAGGTCAACCGTTTGCCCTTATCCTAGACACTGCCTCTGGGCTGGGCTTGTGTTTCTGATGCTTTTTCTCTGGGCTGTTCATTGTGATCCCGAAAGAGACGATGCAGGGCCCTCTGAGGTGAGGGGAGCCGACCTCAGCTCTGTCGTCCGCTAGCTCCGTCATTCTAGATGGGTCACTTAACTGTACTGAGCGAAACAGACTTTATACCTCACAGATTATTTCTGGGTTGTGATATTTTAATGAATTCAGTGCTTCTAAGGCTTATAACTACTCAGAGTGACTTTTAATCTTTTTTTCAAGGAATGAGCAAGTCTATCTCTTGCAGTGCAAGAGACTTCCTCCAATCTCAAGGCTTTGAAATTCAGTGTCTCAGTGAAGGAAGTTTAATTAGAGCAAAAATCTCTAAACCTGGCCTCTTCCCTCAGGGACACAGTCTGGATCTGCACAGAGCAAGATGCTGAGCGGAATCGCGGGCTTTGTGCTGGGTCTGCTCTGCCTTGGGGTGGGGCTGTTCATCTACCTCAGCAATCACACGGTAAGGAGTTCGTTGGTGCTTGAGATTCTCCATAGATGTGTCTGGGCAAGAAATAGGACTTTGCAGGTGTTTTCTTCATATCTCTGTGGCCCTACACGAAGCCTTTCTTTCATCAGGTGACCTCAACATTTCCTAGGAATTGACAGGAGAAGTCTATAGTTGGTATGTTTATACATCGGGAGCTAAGACCTTGTGTACAAAGAGAAAGGTTAACTAGCCTAGAAATAATGGCCCCAACACAATGGGAAAATAAGAAAGAGCCACTGAACACCGGGTCTTGGAGGCAGAAGCTTCCTTGGTCACTTGTGCTCAGTCTGTGCTCCCTCTCTGTGGTGGCTGGAGTGATTTGAGTGAACCAAGAACCCCTATGTGGCACATGCAACACTGGGGACACTGGTTGGGGGCAGGCTTGCCCCCATGTCACTATTTTCCTCTTCCCCCTATCTTTCCCAGGAAATTCTGGAAAGCAACGAGCAGTAGTTTCTTTTCAGACTTCTCGGAGGCAGATTTGCTCGTCCTACGAGGGGTGATAATTGTGACAACACGTGAGAGGGAAATAATGGGAAAGACCTTGAATTCTAGTTTCTAAGCAGGCAGCTGATGTTAAACCTCTTTCTTCCGCTTAGCAAAACGTCTGTTCTCTGAAGAGCCTTGGCTCAGGGAGACCTTTTCTTTTTCTCTTCTGTGGCACTGTTGTCACAAGGTTTTGTTTTTGTTTTTTCTTCTGGTACCAGGAATCAAACTCATGACCTTGCTCTCGCCAGGCAGGCTCTCTGCCGCTGAGCTACGTCCCCAGCCCTGCAAGAGGTTTTGAGAAAGGAAAGAAGCTGTGTGTTCACAGTGAGGTCTGGAAACATCTCTGTTCTCTGTCTCTACAGGACTCCTGAGCTGAAGTGAAGGTAACAACCCTGAAGGAAGGATTTATGTCCGCGCCAGACCAGTGGTGCCAGGCTTCCTGCTTGGTTCTCATTCTTCCACAGAAAAAGACTGTCACAGGACCTGGTTCCCCTGCTTCAGTGACCCCGCAAAATGTGTCCTCCCTGACAGCTTCCTCCGCCCCTGTCCCTGACTGGGAAGCCCCATTACAGACTGAATGACTTCATATTCTGCTGGCCCCTTTGTGTTAAATTCTGGCCTCCTCCCCTGCCTCTAAACTCATGTTATTCCTTATTACTTCAGTAAATTTTTCTCAAATAATCATAGATTGAGAAATCATTTGCTTTATACAGCTTTAAGGACAAAAAATAGCAAAGAAAAAGAGAATAAAATGATATTACAACAATGACTTTCAATTGTGTATGGTAAGTATGTGAGGTATTGTACTGGTTAAATAGATGGAAATGTCTTTTTCCATCTGTCTACATATAATAGACATCATGTTCTACAACATAAATATATATGACTTTGGCTAATTGGTTAAAATAATTTTTAACAATTAGATAAAAATGCTAAAGGCAGTGCCTAACAACACAAAATAGACTTATAACAGTTGAAACAAACTGGAAGAAAAGGTGATAAGAAACAAGCTAAAAAAAAAAAAACTCTTAGTTGCAAATCAGTATATGGATCTGAATTCACAGACTTCATTGATCCGCTTGTGTGAAACATCTGAAATGGTGTCAGAGAAAGGCAGGCAAATTGTTTGAAAAAGAGAATTCTGGTTTGTATTCCATTTGAAGAGTCAGTCACAAATCTAAGTAAACCAAAAAGCAAATGACCAATTGAAAAGTTTATTTCCAATTAATAACTGAACACAATTTCTCCTCTGTTATAGACACTTCTCATTTTATTTTTAAGTTATTCAAAGTCTAAATTATGACCATTTTATTTTGAGTTACAGTATCTATTGTGTCTGCAAAGCATAATTTCCTATAAGAATTTATAAGTGATAATTACATCTGTGCTGTTAAATCCCAGTGTTCCAACTTTACCCTGGTTCCATTCCTTCAGACGAGAAAAAAAAAAGCTCGTCTCACTTTATCTGAGATTTGTGGTGGGAAATTGTAAGGAAGAATTAAAATACATGGAACACATATTTCAGTCAAGATGCTTTGTAAAGCAACTACTAAGAAATCCAATCTACTTGCCTCTAATCCAAGGTGGGGGACCTCAGGGACTTCTTATTTCCGGGGCAAATGGTATCTCCAGTGAGCCTGGCACTTTTAGTGCATTTCTCCACAACTGAGCTGCACCCCTAGCCCACCAGAAAAGTTTTAGATATCCTTGTGGGCTTGTGTGATGGATTGAAACTAGAGGCCAGCTGGGTGTGGTGGTGCACCTCTGTAATCCTAGCATTCTGGGACACAAAGGCAGGATGATTGCAAGTTGGAGCCTATTCTAGGCAACTTCGTGACTTAGGGAGATCCTGCCTCAAAATAAAAAATGAAAAATGCCTGAGACTTTCCAGGGCCAGTTCCTTGACAAAGGCAGGACAGGCAGCGGGTCCCTGCTTTGCAGGAACCGCATAGGATGGGTGTGCGGCTCTCCCTACTCTCTATTAATCGTAGCTTTGCAGATATTCATTGTGCTATTGATAAAGGATGGTTGGGAACCTAAGGATCACAACTGAAAGTAGTTAAGGAATCAGAGCCCAGGATGAAAGGCATCCTTTTAGCGTTGAAAAGGAAGGCAAAAGCCTCCAGAGAGATTTGCATCAGTTCCCTACCTCCTGTGTGGCGATGTTCGCCCACCGGAACGGGAGGGGAGCGCTGCGCAGTCCTCAGCACTTAAGGAAACGTTAGGCGAACGCCCTATGTGTGCTGGACTGGCTGTGGAGGGAGATATTGTAAATATGGGTCCTATTGTCCAGTAGACAAGTGAACAATTCTGTGAAAAATTATACCTAATGAAGAACACCTAGTGATTGATCTTTTTTGCTTCCTTTCATGTGCTTTAGAAAAGTTGATTTCCTGTTAGGGGTGCGGTCAGACAGTCGGTCAACCGTGTCTGACTCTGTAACTAAAATAGAAACCTCACTGTATCTAGGAGTTTCATATGTAATAGCAAAAGTGTATAATAAAACAAAAAACATTTCTCTGGGTTAGAGAAGCCTTGCTCCGCTGGCCCACCAGAAGGACCTCTGGTGTCTGTGTTGTTTGTCTTTTAGCCTGCATCCTTCCCTCCTGCAGGAATCTCCTGGACCTGCTGCGGCCAGACTGACGCAGAGAAAGATCGGAGTATTAGCTCATGTAAAGACTCTGGGTTTAAACACCAGTACAAATAAAAACTCTATAGTTTCCCCTACCAAATAACATATATCTTCTTCTAACTGTCAGCTGAGTCTCTTCAGAAATTTGCTGAGTTTTGTGGTGATAGTATGGAAGCTTGGAAGGCATACATAGCACAAAAAAACCACTAAATTTCATGGCAAAAAATCATCAATAAACAAATGTAGACATACACAAAACATTCAGTCACCTTTACTTAAGTAGACTTTCTAACTGGCAAACATATTCATGGCACTCAATATCCAGTAATTACAGAATTTATATTTCCTTAAGTTGTACCAAAAACCCTCAAATTTGAACATATACTGTGGATATAAACTTGGTCCCCAAAATTTTCCAAAGACCAAAATCATATAGAGTATATTGTGTCCACACTCTTATCAAATTTCAAATCCATAAGACAGAAAATCACCAATATTTGTAGAAGTGAAAAAACACTCTTCTCAATGTATAGTAGATCAAAGAAAAAATCAGGAGGGAAATTCAAAAATAACTTAAAATAAAAGAAATTGTAATAGATTTTGAAATTTTTGATATGTAATAAAAAATTCCATATAGGGAAATATATGTCTAAATTCTTGCATTGTAAAAGAAAAACTATAAAGATCAAGTACTTAAGCATTTAAGAATTTAAGAACAGGTGAATTTAACAAATTCATTCAAAATGAATAAAAGTATAAGTAAATATGATATAAAATTAACAACATTGAAAATAAAAGTATGCTAAAGATAAAGAAATTAAGATTTCTGTGTTCTTTTTTTGCAAAACTAATAAAAGCAGAAATGTCCAAAATATGAAATTTGAACTTTTGGAATGAAAAAGATAAGATTCCTGAAAATCCTACCAGCATTAAAAAGACAGGAAGAGGAAGATACAATTTTGTGCCAGTATATTTGTCTGCATAGATGAAAGTATTTGAAAAAGGACCTCTTAATGAATCACCACCACTGTTAATGAGTCCTGCTGGTTTAAAATTACAGTCTTGTTATGATTTCTCAGGGATCTGGGATTTGGTTGAGTTTAGCACGGTGGCTCTAACCAGGATCATCCGTCTCACGTGGTTGCAGCCAAACGGAAGCTGGCCCCGGGTCCTCGAGAGTCTCAGTTTGGACAGTGGGATACTCTCCCTACATGTAGTTTTGGGGCCTATGATGTGGCCTGTGTTTTCCCATCAACAATGAAGACTGGCTTCTTGCATGAGGGCTGAGCATCCCAAAAACATGTTTTTCAAGAGGACAGCGTAACAGCTTTAAGACCCCTTGAGACCTGTACCTCAGAAGCTATGGGAAGTCGCTGCTTCCACAGGGTGTTGGTCAGCAGGGCCTGCGCAGATCTAAGGGAATGTGAAATACAACCCACCTCTTTGAGGTGAGTAACAAATAACTGCACCCATTTAAGTCTATCCTACATAATTTCTCCAAACTGACAAAAATATTAACACTTTCTATCATCCTCCATCTCATAAGGACATTGTAGCTTTCTCAAATATCCTTCAAATGAAATTAAAGAATCAGTTCGTTTCAGTGTTAAATCCTGGGAAATATTTTCAGTTCCTCTGAAATTGGATTCTTTTCTGATAATCTGAGTAGGTGTTATGGTGAATTTTCTCATGGATGTTCAAATGACCAAGCAGTATCTACTGAAAGGAATTATCCTTCTTGGTCTGTATGGCTACAAGAGATCACAGCATTGTATTTGGGAGAAGATCTGGTTCTAGAGTTTTAATTTCATTCTCTTGTCTAATTTGTCTATATTTGAGAATACACTATGCTGAGTAACACCACAATATAGTAGATCATGTTATGTTGTACTGAATTTTGTCCAGTTGCGTTAATTCTCAGAAAGTTCATTCTCTACATCTAGACTTCAGCATTTACATGTGAAGGTAAAATGTAGCTGACATTCATTCCATACATCCCTGAAAGGAAACAGAAGAAATAAAAAGACACAAATAAAATAAGCAAGCACACAATAAACCACACCTTGATACTCCATGGGATTTTTAAATTCAGATTCTATTAGAGTTAGCTGACATTTAAAAAATATTTAGTGTTATAATCTCCAAATTAGATGTTTCCTCCATTTATTTAGATATTTCTTTCTTCCCATAAT
This sequence comes from Chinchilla lanigera, assembly GCF_000276665.1. Taxonomy (NCBI): domain Eukaryota; kingdom Metazoa; phylum Chordata; class Mammalia; order Rodentia; family Chinchillidae; genus Chinchilla; species Chinchilla lanigera. The sequence continues at coordinate 1,149,432 of NW_004955437.1, read as the reverse complement.
ATCCTACAATTTTCAGTAGAGAAATATATTATTGTCTCATTTTTATTTTCTAATTTCTACTTGATCCAGTTATACCTCTCCAGGGTGACTTCCTGCAAGAGTTGAAGATATCAGTTCATGAGATATACATACCCAAATGTGTACTAGTGCAATTCACAATAGCTAATATGTGGAAACAGCCTAGGTGCACTTAAACAGGTGAGTGTATACAGAAAGTGTTGTCTATACACAATGGGGTTTTATCCAGAAAGAAGGATAGTAGAACCATTTGTAGGAAAATTTCATTTGCTTTGTTATCCTACACACTGAACTATAGATACTTTTCACCTCAGGGTTATTTCAGGACTGTGGTATTTAACTGTATTTAGTGCATAGACTTCTTGTTTGATCTTTAAATCTCTCTTTCCACGATTGGCCAATTCTAGCTCTTCTAGTGCAGGCTTCTTCCCCTAGTCTCAAAACTCTGAATCAGTATCTCAATGAGAGAAACTGGATTTGGGACAATAATTACTAAATCTTCTTGCTTCTCTCTGGGACACAGTCTGTATCTGCACAGAGCAAGACGCTGAGTGGAGTCGGGGGCTTTGTGCTGGGTCTGCTCTTCCCCGTGGTGAGGATGTTCATCTACTTTAGGAGTCAAAAAAGTAAGGAGCTTGTTGGTGCCTCAGACTCTTTGTAAACTTTTTTGGGAGGGGGATAGGCCTTTTCTGAGGTTAGTTTTCAGCATATCAGTGGCCTTATAGGAACGCTTTGTTTCATCAAGAACTTCAAACTTCCTACAAATTCAGAAATCAATGGTTTATGTTTACTTATATTGAAACCTACAGGGTTATGGTTTCAAGAAATAAGAGAAAGGAAAACAAGCTTTAGATTTAGTGGGCTGAGACCCAGGAATATAATGAAGGCAAATAATGAAGAGCCACTGAACACTGGATTCGTGGGACCAAAACTTTGTGGATCACAAGCTCTGAGTTGGTGTTCTGTCTCTGCCCTGGCTGCTGTGTGTTATGTTGTTATAGAAATCTCAATAGGCAGATCTGAGGCTGAGGACATGGTATTTGGGAGGCAGATTCATATCCATGTTGTTTAAATATATTCTTACCCTCTCTTTCTCAAGGAAATTCTGGACTTCAGCTAACAGATTACGTCCTTTAACCCTCTCTGAGAGAGATTTTCTTTCCACAGTGAATGGTCAAAGTGACCAGACACAAGACAGAGGTACGGGGGAAGGTCTGGATCTAAATTTCTGAGTCTGTCCACTTAATAGAAGGCCTGTGCTCTGGATTAGCTTTGGCTCTGGAGACTTGAGAACGTATCTCTCTTCTTACAGCAGTGCTGTCGTGATAGGTCCTGAGAAGGGAAAGGAGTCATGTGCAGATTTAGGTCTGGAAACACCACTGTCCTCTGTCTTCCTCAGGACTCCTGAACTGAAGTAAAGCTGACAACACCAAAGGAAGGACGGGTGTCCCTGCCTGTTCCAGTCTGGGAAAGGCTTCCCTCTTGGCTCCCATTCTTCCATCCTGGAGCTGGTTGCTTCCTGGTTCAGCGACCTAGTTACTTTTCTCGTTGGTGAGATGAAATACTAGACGCCCACTGCTCAAGGAGGAGGAGTTTTTTAGCTCACAGTTTGTAGGGGTTTCGGTCCATAATCGGCTGGCTCTAAGGCAGGGTGGCATAGCAGAGTGGCAACCATTCATGGCTGTGGAAGACACCAAAAGCAACAGAAAAGAAGGGGAGAGTAAGCCTCTTTCCTCTCTTACATTGTACGCAGGCTACCAGCCCTACCATGGGTGTAGCACTCACACCCTTAGACTATGAATCAGTCACAGATTCAGCCACCTCCAAAAAGCCAGCCCCTCCCATGACCACATAAGGCTTTGGGGGGACTCCAGGCACAAACCATAACACTGACCATACAGAACATGCCCTTCCTGATGGCTTTTTCAGCCTGTCCTCCACCAGTTCAGACTACAGGACAATTTTTCGTTCTCTCCTGGTCCTTTTGTGGTCAATCCTTGCTGCCTCCTTTGCCTCTGAACTCACCTTATGAAACATTACATTATATTTTTCTCCAGTAAACATGGAGTCTATTAAACAAACTTGCTTTAAAAAACTCAGGAAAAAAAGCTGGAAAAGTAAATGAAAACTTTTCTTTGGCCTTTAACTGATGGATTGTATAACTCTAATTGGAAACTAAGGTAAGGATGTAAGTGCATAGACTTCATTACTATACTATCATAAACTGTGGATGGATTTCCAGGAAAGGCATGAGAATTGGTTGAAAACATAGAAGATTATGCTGTTGTATTTTGTCAAAAAAGTCAAATACCAGTGTAAGTCAAAAAGCAAATAATCAACTCAGAACTTCATGTCACAAACATAATCTCCACTGTCACAAATAGCACCTGTGTATGTAGAGGCAAATTCAAAGTTTATTTTATGCATCAGAGCTAGGACCCAGAAATTCTTCATGGAGCTAAGGAAAATTTGTAAGAAACTTACATCCTTACTACCCTATTATAAACCTTATGTACTTTTTCCTGGGTTTGGATAGAATATTCAGACACAGGTGGGGTGAGGTTTACCTACCCAGAATATTCTGGAAAGCTCCTGCTTACTCTCTGTTGGACTTTGCAGAGATCTTCAGAAGACACCAATGGACATGATGACAGAAACCTCTTTCTAGTGGGTCTCTGAACAAAGATTCCAAGGTCACCAAGATGCTAGAAGCTTAGCATTACAAGAACATTTTCAATGAACTGTTATGTGCACATATCAAAATGGAATTCCAGAAGGTTTCTGAGGGGATTGGGATTTACACTTGGGTATAAATTTAAGGTCTGGAGATTCAATAAAGAGAAGTCTATCAGGGGAGGGGTAGGAGGAGAAATATACATGATCAAAATATGTTACATGCAAGTATGAAAATACCACACTAAAACCCAATATTTTATAAAATGAATATGTACTAATAAAATATATTTTAAAAGGGAACTACCATTTTGTGTCCATGAGTAGATAAAAAGAAAAATTTTGAAATGTCTTAAAATTAACTATTGAGACAGAGGATAGAGAGAAGAGGTCAGGGAAATTAATCAGATAATATTTTTGGAGACGTGATAAGGGGAAGTTAATCTGTTAATAGTTTGGGTGAAACCAATCAATGGACTCTAAATGTTGAAACCTTGATTTAAATCATATTTGGCCAATCACTGGGGCGCAGTACCTTGTTTACATCTGAAATTTCCCAGCCATTTATCCCAATCCCTGCAGAAACAACAAGGATCACTCCTAACCCAAGGATTTCTGAGCTTCACCTGAGCTATATACTATAAACTTTATATTATAAATTATAATCAATGGAAGTTCAAAGTACATATTTCTTTCTTTCCCCAACATTTATAAAAATATTCTTATTAACTATTGTTATTATTTTTTCCTTTTCTGTATGGATCAGTGACTGGCTTTGTATTTTAAGTGTCAGATTAGCAGCTGCCTTCTGAAAACTCCTGAGACTATCCTGATTGGACAAGGGATGGACATTCTATACTGTGTTGTTATGACTTGTGTCTAAAAGTCCTCCCAAAGCCTCATGCACTCATACGTGGGGCTTCTAGGAGGTGGCTGGATGGTGGGTGCATAATGCTGGGTTAGGGTGTGTGATACTGGCATTAAAGGTGTGTGATAACTAAACTGGTCTAGCATAGTTCTGGGTGTGGATAATGGAAGCCTCACCTGGGGTGTGGGTGGCAACAGTCCAGAGGCTTGTAGCCTGGATGGGATGTAAAAGCTTTGCTGCTTGCTGCCTTCTGTCTGCCCTGCCATGAACTGTTTTTCCTCTAGAATGCCCTTTTGCCATGGTGTCCTGCCTTGTAGCTATCTGACTATGGACTGAAACCTCTACAAACTGTGAGCTGAAACTTCCTCCTTTAACTTGTGGATTTCGGGTATTTTGTCTCAACAATGAGAAATTAACTATGACAAGTACCTTGCTGAGGACTACACAAGCCCACTTTCCCGTGATGTACTGCAACACTTTAGGCACACTGCAATTGAGCCCCATTCTGCGGGGACTGATAGGACTCAAGGTATGTGTAATGCTACAGATTGCCACCCATGTACTATTCAGCAAATCTATATTCAGGTTTTACTTGTTTGTTCTCAGGTGTTATGAGTTATTTAAGTATAAACAAGCCTATGGCTTCATACATCAAAGTCAAAGACTGCAAAAAAATCTCTGTACTGATAACCACTTTCTACCAGAAACCAATTTAACCTTATTTTCCTCAAGAAATAAGCTATCATTGACACCTGTCACATAAAGCAGCTATAGAGAGGACTACTTCTTCCCTTGCTTGCAGTGACAAAGTTTAACCTAAAGATTGCATATGGGACGATGTTTGGTGACACTTTATGTGTAATTTTACCTAAACTGACCTTACATTGAATAGTATTAAACATATAGGCCATTTAAAGAAGCACATTTTTGTAACTTATAAATGTATACAACATACAGAATTTAATTCCTAGGCTTCAGCTAATGAGCCACACTCTGGACCATGGGATGTAGGAATTTTGAAAACATTAATTTTTGTCACAAGGGAACTTGTGTGGAACCATGGGTGTCGTTCATGTCATAGATGCAAATTCTGTCATTTCAACAGAAGTGTAATGATGGAGATTCACTGACTCTTTTGAAGGAACTGGAATTCCTATGCAATCATTCGCCCAAATTATATGAAGCACTGTCACTCATAAAAAGTAGTAGTGTTATTAATATGCATATCCAAGATCAAAAGTGATGAAAATAATTTTAACATAAAGGACATTATTCTCTTTAGCAACTGAACATGAATAGTGTAATATAATAACAGAAATTATGGCAGTCAAATTTTATAATTCAGTTCAACCTAGAGTACATAATTGCCTAACTTCATGTTCCTGCAAGAGTTGTTCGATCACCATTAATTATTCTCTCCATATATGATGATGAGTTACTTCCCACACTGTACTGAGGTGATTATAAAATTTTTTAAACTGATACATAAAAAGCCATAAGGAAAATTCTGAGTGATACGTAAAGTGCTCAGAACTCACTCAATAGATTTCAGTAATTTTCATTGTATTATGACCACTCCTGCCACTAGAAATGCTGATACACACAGAGAATGACTTGTTGTCAGCACTGCGGTAGACAATTAATGCTAAATTGTGTACATGTAGTTGTCATTTAAAGTCCACTCTGAGTCCGAGACTTTAAATTTACATTAATGCAATACATACATTTGTATCTAATAATGACCTAATAGAATTATATTTTTAAATTTATATGATCACATAAAATGATGCAATTCATAATTTTTTCATAGTATTCTATGTCCTGAAAATTCTACAATATATTCATTAACAATGTCTTTTCATATCTTTTCTTCAGACAAAGTGGGAGAAGAAGAAAGATAAAGAATCATATCCTTAATAAAATGAGGAAATCATAATAGGAACCAGGACTGAGGGATTGACCACTCACATAAAATATTAATTGTCCTGGGGTTTTGTGTCAAAGACTGACTTTGAGTCAATGGAACTGGCTCATCAGAGTGGAGGAATCCGAGTGTTTCAGGTGAAAATGGCTCAAACCTTTGAAATATTAAATTAAAACAATCCTTTTAATGAAGGGTACTATAAGTTTCAGGAAAGGTTCTTCATACTGAATCTCTGACCACCAACTAATGATGTCATGCATCTCTGATGCTGATTGGCTCTTTGACACTGAAATTACCCAACCCAGCACCACATGAATGAGCATCTTGCTTCTTAGTATTTGGGATGGGGGCCAAGAAGGCTCATCAAGCTCACCGAGTGAGATCTGTCTGCTCCTCTCTGACCCAGTTCTCTCTTCTTTTCCAGCATGCTGTGTAGGCGGCCCCCCAGAGGCTCCCATGTGGCAGCTATGACAGTGACACTGATGGTGCTGAGCCCTCCTGTGGCTTTGGTCAGGGACACACAACGTAAGTGTGCACCTCAGGTGCTGAGCTGCTACGTGTGGGTGGGGAAGGAAGGGAGTTTGCATTCTCACTTTGTCAAGGGCAAGTCCCTTACAAAATTCTGACAGTTTTCACTGTGACCACTTATTCTAATCATATGAATCTCAAATTATTTCCACAAAGGAGCCCTGATTCTTATCCTGTCCATAAGATCTCCATATGGGGCCTCAATATAGTCCATTTCTTCCCAACTCTTCTCTGAAGAAGCCTCTTCAGCCTTACATCAGATTCTCTCAGGGGTTTGAAGGGACTGAGCATAATAGCGCTAAGATAATTTCCTATTCAGCACTTCCCTTTATTCTGTTGAGTTATGCCAGGAAAAAGGAAGGTTTCTCTGGAAATTATAGGTACAGTCAACGGGAACTGCCTAGTTCCCCCAGGGAAAAACCTCTGATGCTGCTGCCTGTATATTGTGTGACAACGCAGCAAAAGGCGTCTTTCGTTATCTTCTCTTTTTCCCTGCACTCTAATGCTTAAGAAGACCGTGCCGCTGTGCTGGAGGTGCTCAGATGCAGTTGAGGTCTGGGCGCTCTCTTTCTCCTGTGGAAAGTACCCTGCATGTGACGCAGAGCAGTAACTGCTCAAAATAACCCTACAGATAAGGAGCAACTGTAAGTTGTTCTTTGGTTCCTTAAAATACTTAAACCATCTTCTGAAAACCTAGCACAGTTTAGTTTTCACTGTGATCTGCATTTGAACCTTTTTATCCTGTCAGTGTATCCCACATCTTGGGCTTTGTGAAATTCTTTTGTAAATTAAAAGCAGTTAAAACCATCCATTTCACAAGGTTCAAATATGTACCCTTATCAGGGGTATAGAGTGTGAAGGTTGACATCTATGAAATTGAGATACAATAAACAAGGGAATTTGGTCTATTGGAGTCTCTTCCACATTTCCTGGGTTTTTTCATCGTTCCTTCTACTTCCTTAGTTAACTGTGTAAGAGTCCCTCCACTGACAGCTTCTCCCTAATTCTTTTCCCCAGATATATCTTGATTTTAAATTTCTTTTATGCAGTTCGATGTTGAGGGGTTCAAAACTGGCATGTGCCTACTTGTTGGATCAGCTCATGGAAGAAAGAAAGGCAAGAGAGAGAAAGAGAGACTGAAAGAGAGATAGAGAAGACTAGATTTTATAACAACCCCACATACACAAATGAACCTACCCTTATTGTAAAGATATTAATCCATTTATGAAGACAGGATCCTCAGGACCATATCATCACTTAAATGCTTCACCTTCAACACTGTTGCACTGGAGTTTATAAAACATGTACTTTGGGGGACACATTCACCCGTAATATTCTGTCCCTAGCTCCCCAAATTCATACTCTTCTCCCATGCAAAACAACTCATCCTGTATCAACAGCCCCCAAAGCTTTAACTTCAAAAGCATCAAGTCAGAACTCCAAAGACCAGCAGCTTATCTAAATCACATATAAGTGAGATTCACGCTGTGGCAAATTCCCACCCAGCTGCGAGACTCTAAAATTACAGTTTTCAACTTCCAGAATACAGTGGTGGGACACGTATAAGGTAGATACTACCATTGTCCATGGAGAAGTAAGCAAGAGACAAAAGGGTTAACTGACCCCATCTAACTCCAAAACCCAGCTGGGAAAATCATTAAAGCTGGTAAACAGTCCTCTTTGACTCCATATCTTTCAATCTCCAGGGCCTCAGGTAGCTCTGTCCCGATGGGCTACAAAGCTCAGTCCACCCAGCAGCTTTCAAGCTGAAAATCAGTGCCTAAACTGTCCAAGGTTAGAGTTGCATGTTTGTGCCCTTGTACTTCTGTGGTCTCAGGGACTGACCCACTGTCCTACGTCCACTAGGTATTGCCTTACTGGGGGCTCTGCGGTGGCCTCCATGATATGGTTCCTTTTGACATTGCCTTGGTGGACATTCTGGAGTGGCTCTGGCCTTGTAACAAGTCCCTTCACAGGTTTTCAGGCCCTCCAAATCATACTTTGAAATCTGGGTGGAGACCACCATGGTCCTACAGCCCTTGTATTCTGTGCACCCACAGAGTTAGCACAGATTGGAGACCCTGAGGTTCACAGCTCACACGTTCTGCCATGTTGGTTTGAGTCACAAATTGATTCCCTTGAGCCATGAAGGATAAGGGTACTGGAACTCTCAGAGCGGAATCCCAGGACAGCACAGCGCAGTACATGCTGAGATCCCACGGGCCCTTCTCTGGGAAGCTTGTCTTCCAGAGCCTCAGGACCACTCTGCCGTTGTTTTAATAATGGAACCCAGCTCTCATCTGTCTGTACTGACTTCTTTCGTGAACAAAGGCTAGGCCATACCATTTCCTTCTCTCCTGAAGATTGTTATTTTGTGCACGGTTATGGATGAGAACTTCCCAAATATTGCCATTTTGCTTCTCTTGGGATCAAAAACTCTGGTTTTCAATTCTTTCTGTCTTCTTTCATTTTACTGTAAGCAAACAGCCGAAGAAATCTTTTCAAGAACTTGGGAGGCACTTACTGCTTAGATAGTATTTCTGCAGCATAGCTTAGTTCATTGCTTTTAAGATTCATCTTCCACAAGTCACAAAAGTGAGACTGCAAACATGCACCCAAAAAAGGGAAGGGGTCAAGAGACGGGTAGAGGGGGAGGGGCAAGAAGGGAAAAGGGATGAAATAAAGAATTCGGATGTGTTATATACCTGTAGCAACTCCCCACAAGGAATGTAAATATTATACACTACAAACATGTACTGATACGTAAAAATAAAAGAAACAGAAGGTGAGTGAATTTTAAATTAAGATAAAACATCTGTACATGGATAGCAAAAGAGATTCTATCATTGGGAACATTGACAAGTTGTAAATGAGTACGATTCCTGTGCCATCACTTTTGCCGCAAGAGCAGCAGGTGATGCTAACAGGGTGGTGATAACCGCAGCAATTGGTGAGGTTAACCATGAAGGGAAGAGAATGGGGCTTTTGGATAATGGTATTCTCCATTCAAAGCTGCGAATTTGATAAGGAGAAAACAGGGGGGCAGAGGAAGAGAAAGAGAAAGAAAAGCAGGCCAAAGACTTGTAGAGGGTATGATATATGACTTTCAGAGTGTTGATCAGCAAGTGTGTGTGTGTGTGTGTGTGTGTGTGTGTGTGTGCGCACATGTGGGTGCACGTGTGCACATTTGGAGACCACAAAAAGAGAAAAGAATAATAACAGTAGAAAAAGTAGGTTAAAGAGGATCCTTGAAATTTCAACTGGTTGCAGATTTATGCCCTCCTGATACCGGTTCTGGGGCTTCTGGTCCACTTGAATTATCATCTGCTTCTCATCCTTGTTGATTGACTTTGGTCAACTTGATCTTAGTATCAGCAGTGGAATGAGGAGTTCATTTGGGAGTTCAGTTAGGGCCCTTTAAAAAATCAGAAATATGATATTTTGCAAAAAAGAAGGGGACTGACAGATGGAGGGAGACGGGAAGGAGTGGAGGGGAAGCAGGTGATAAAAGAATTAAGGTGTGCTATGTACATACACTAAATTTCCATGATGAATGTAATAACTATGCAATGCACACATGTGCTAATGAAAATTTTTAAATTAAGAAATATGAAAGAATTAGAAATATAAATCCATGTGATTTATAGGAACATCGGGCTGAAGGGAGTCTTAGAGCTGGCATCATTTCCAATAAATATAATCTACAGGTCTCAGACTGTGAAGCCTCCTAGGAAGACATTGTTGAAGGAATCTTCAACAAAATTACCATTCTGTTGTAGGACGGTAGTGAGCTCCCTGCAATAATGCCTGAGACCTTTGCTGATGAGCATAGTTAATTTTTCTCCATCCAAACACAAAAAATGACTAGCAATTATCTCAAAAGGAGAAAATTTATGTCTTCTTGTAGGAATGAAATGATAGTTAATAAAATTAAAGGAAGGGCCTTGGACCATAGTAGACTGAATGTTGCACAAATTTTTGCAAAGTGAATTTTACCATTCCATTGGTTTGTTACACTATCCTCCAGAATTAAAGATGATAAGCCCAACTGAAATGCAGTCAGATAGGCCAGATATCACAACACTTTGAATAATTTATCCTTTAAAATGTGTCCTTCAATCACTATATTTCCAGAGAACGCCCTTTGGCAGTAAATTTTCTCTATTAAGGCCTTAGTTACTGCTATAGCTGTGAGCTGATGGCAGGGGAAACCCTCACCCCAATGGGAAAACATACAAATAATGAACAGCGTGCATTCACAGGCTGGGGGAGGAGGGAATTGAAAGCAATTTACTTGACATACCTTGAAAGGACCATTTGGAAGGGGAAAATGACCCATGGAGTCATGAAATGGCTTTCCAGGACTATATTAGGGACATTTTTAACAACATTGGTAACCCTGATAAGCAGTGGTGAGTGAGGGTCTGCAATAATACAATTTTCCCCATTGGAAGATCTTGTCAGTATTCCAGTAAGTCAAATCATGAATAAACTATAAAATTTCTTTTTGTAGACCAGTTGGGAAATTGGGGCACCATAAGGGCCCACTGAGAGACTTCTCTTTTAATCAAACAAACAACCCAGTTTTGCCCATTTCCCCCTTTCAGCCACAGAGGAAGTGGCTTGGGCCTATATTTGCCTATGGTACAAATCTGGACTTGAGGAGATGATAGAGGGTGAAGAAATTTTAGAGACTAGGCCATGTAGGTACTCTTAGAAGACAGCTACCTTGGCAGTGACATCAGCTACATTATTTCTGCTATGTTTTTCCAGGTGGGCAAATTAATGACCCTGGACTTTAAGGAATAGAGAGCTCTGGGATGAAATACCTGGTCCTTATTTTTTATTTGTTGTCCTGAGGAAGTCAAAAACCCTCTCTGCTTCCAAACTATATTAAAGTCATGGGACACTGCAAAGGCATATCTATTGTCTGTATGAGCAGGACCCTCTTGTCCATAGCTATGCCTTGGTGAGGACATATAGTTTGGTCTTTGGTGAGGACATCTAGTTCAGCTGTTGTGCAGATTCAGTCTCAGAAAGGGTCTAACTGTAATCTCATCCAGGAGACCATAGCATACATGGCTTAGTAGTGACTCCTGGGTCCTCTGAGATAAGATCCATCTGTAAACCAATTAGGGAAGTTCTTGGAGATGTAGTCAGGAGAGAAGAGTTAACCAGTCAAGGCACTGCTGTCATGAGGAGTGTCATTCTGCAGAGAGGGAGGATGGCAGCAGGGTTGAACAGTTATATCAGATGACAGTGAGTTGAGTTGAGGAGAGGAAGATGATTTCATACTCAAGTGATTAGTGGAGAGAGCTTAGGCACGGTGAGAGGTAAGGAGGAATGAGGACGGTGAGGGGGGAATCTCATGACTCTTTTCTGTGGCTTTAATGAGAATGGAGTCGGCAGGCATTAGCTGTACACAGGGAGGTAGCCCCTATCATTGTGGTCTGTTCTGTCTTCTGTGGGGTTATCACATCGGGGCATTTTCTTCCTATTGGTGAATAAACAAGTAAAAAGAGAGAAAATGATAGATGTTTCAAGTGGGAGCTAAGGCCAGTTTTTTCTCATATTCTTGGGGGACTGCTTTCCATCAGAAACCTTTAGATAGGATGAGGAGAGGAATTTTTAGTAAATTATAAAGGAGTGAGACATCAAAGAAAAGTTTGGTAGCCAGTTCTGGAAGTAGCTTCCAAGTCCTGAAAATCCTCTATATTATCCAGATTTCCATTACTGTAACAAAGACCTGAGAGAAATTAGCTTAGGGAAGTTTTGGCTCACAATTTTGGAGGTTTCGGTCCATGGTCACATGACCCGTTGCTCTTGGGACAATGGCAAGTCAGTACATTGTGGTGGAAGCACATGGCATAGGCTGTTTGTTTACAGCAGATGGAAAGCATGGTGATAGCGGCAAGGGCTGGGACCCCAACACCACCTTAAGGAGCACACTTCTTCCCACTAGGTCCCCCTTCTTAAGAGTTCCACCACATCACAAGCTGGTGACCAACTTTTACCACAGGGACCTGAGTGGCACACTTGTCCAAGCCAAGGCATCTATCACGTTGTCTCTTAGTGTGGGAAGTGGAAACGCTAAAATGCCTGGAAGGCACGAAGTGTTGAAAGTCAGGTCCTCCAATGTCAAGAGATATACTAAATATTTGACAGAATTCTGACACAATTGATTATTTTTTGAGATCTTCAACCATACATGACAGACTGCAGAATAAATGAATGCTCAGGCAGGCAAGGTTCTTGGGATGGAGAATATAAAATAGATCATTTACATATTGAATAAATGTTAAACTAGATCAGAAGGAGACATCAGCTGAATCAGCACTAAGAATTCATCCAGGTCCTTGTTATTGTCACTTCCAAGTGAAGGCAAAGAGGTATTCACTGTCAGGGTACATATGTATATTGAAGAAAGTGCTACAGATGTTGACAGCCAAAATATAGTGATTGTGAGGGCGAGCATTGGGAAACAGGATATGAGGGTCAGGGACTACTGAGTGTTGGGGAAAATAACCATGTTATTAATAGTTTTGAGATCCTGGGGCTGGGGAATCAGCTCAGCAGCACAGCTCCTGCCTGGCAAGTGTGAGGTCATGAGTTCGATTCCTGGTACCAGAAAAAAAAATCAAAAACCAAAAAAAAAAAAAAATAGTTTTGAGATCTTGTATGGGTCTCCGATCTTTTCTGCTCAGTTTGTGGACAGCAAAAATGGGAGTACTGCAAGAGCTGGTGAGGAAAGGAAACAATAATTTTCTCACATATGAAGTCATTCATTATGGGATGTATACCAGCCAAGGCCTAGGGTTAGTGGATATTGCTATGGAGAAGCTTGTTATGATCCACCTAGATTTTAATTGGAGATTTTGAAAGATATGATCATATCAGTACTGGGATGTCCCCAGAAGTTTTGGGTAATTCTAGGCGAAGCAGAGTGATTAGGGTTAATGAGAGTACAGGCTCAGGGCCAGCTGGGTAGGGGCTAGCTCTGTAAGACCAGAGCCTTCTGGTGGGGTTAATTCTAGGGTCATTTCCACCTTTGGGAACAAAGAGATATGATTTTATATACTTCCAGAAATGTCTCCTCAAAATATGCATGGTTGCTCACAGGGTAAGAAACAGTAGCTTCCTGAAAGAAAGCCTAATTGGAAAGAAATAGGTAGAGATTTGGGAACTGCCCTTAGTTGGTTAGCACCATGAACATCTTGATAAAACCAGAAATCTGGAGAGGAAGACATTGAAATTCTGTCAGGATGCAGGAGAGACATCATAGATTCAAAGCTAGCCAGAGCTCTGAATAATTTGTTGCCAGTCTTATAGCTGATTCCCCCAATTGATTTTAAGCAGGACCAACCTCCCCAGATCAGTCAGGTGTGACTTTGTCAGGGTTCGGTGTGGGCTTGTGTTTGTTTGAAGACAGTCCATTCTGACACGGCCTGTGTGCACGGAAAAGGCAGCTTTCTGATCTGAGCTGGGGGGTGGCTGGGTGAGTCTCTTTACTTGTCTACAGAAGGCTGTTAATTTGGAAAAGTAAGGCTCTGGCAACTCCAGGTTCTTCCCCTTTTTCAGTGGAGCTTGATAGCTGGTTGTTAGCTAGGGAGGCTATTTCATGGGACATTTTGTCACCTAATGGAGATCATGTTGTTCAAATAGGGTGCTAAGAGTGAGAAAGCCCAGCCACAAAGTTCAAGTTAAAATAGTTTTCTTGACAGGTTTGTTCAAGTCTATGAAAGTAATTGAGAACTGACTCATCCTTTTTGGGGATGCAATGCTGGACAGATTTCTAGTTCATCCCTGATGGAGGAAAAAATCAAAGGAGTAGCCCTTCTAGACCAGCTACTCTTCTCTGATTTATCAAATCTTAATCTGGAAACTTGTTTAAAACCCCCGAGGGTGTTTTCAGTTCAGCAGTTAAGGTCCATGCCTGGGCCACCACATTCCCCACAAGAGTGTGGTTAAATTGGAAAGATCTCAATATCTAGTTTTATAGGCATTGATGATCAGGCTAAATTGTTGTTGGAAGTGAATGAATATTGATATTGGATGAACCCTCGGATTTGTCTGAAGAGTGTAAGTGCTATGTTTGTTTCCATTCCCTGTCTTTAGAAGCTAAATGGAGCTGTTAGGGAAGGAACCCAGGGACAGCATCTGGGAAGCTTGTGCAGAAGGGGAGATCTGAGAGCAGGAAGCTGGAGAGAGGGAAGTGGAGGGGAGGGAGATGTAGGCAAGGAGGCAGATGAAAGGTAAGGAGACATGGTGACAGCAGCATTTTCAAGAGGGGCCACGGTTTATTTGTTATCTCAATTGCTAGATTTTCTAGTAAGTAATATCAAGCCACTCCATTAGTTTGTAATTATTCACTTTGAGAGATGTAATAATAGATTCTTAAGCCCATTTAGACATTTCAAGGCTAAATAAGCGATGTTTTCCACTGCCTCTGGGAGACTCACTAGGGACGGCAATCACGCTGACAGAATGATGGTACGGACTAATAGTGCAACACAGGAGCAATATGGGAGGTGAGGTGGGACAGAAACTTCTGCTTTATGTATTAACTTTCTCATGTGTCACAATGTAGACAACTTACAAATAGCAAGAAAGACCTTGTCTGATGCAGAATGTACTCCTCCTGCTGTGTTTCCTCCAGGGCAAAGTCTGGAGAGCTGCTAATTTCCTGTAAACGGTCTATGTGAAGATACCGCGGTCTCAGTGTCTCCTTGTTGTGAGGACCTAACTATGAGCCTAAGAGTCCTGGCCAAGGCTGATAATCTGATGCCTACTGGGAGCTTGAAAGGGGAAGAATGTAAAGCAGTAGAGGGCACTGAGTAGATGTGAAATAGTTGTGAAAACAGAGGGATCTATTTTTTAGCTCCTACAGGTGATCGTGAATGGTGCTGGAACATGTCCTATTAGCCCCATTAATGGACCTGTGGGACTCAGATAATAGCTTCTCTAAGCCCCAAGAGATAAGCACAAGTGGTATCATGGCTTTTGACACCAGCAGCTATGGTTCCAAGTGCATAGGCCCTGGAGGAGGTGTTCCTTAGGTCCTCCGGGGCATGTGCAAGTGACATTTGGAATTGCAGAACTGATATCCATGCTCCTGCAACTGTACCACATGGATGCTCTGTATTTTTATGTCATCTTCCTTTAATTTGTTTATATTTTTTCCTGATAAACTTGTATCGTATATTGAAATTTATATGATTCCCTTTTCATGAATAAGATGATATTTACATGTGTGTCCTCTGCTAGTCCGTTTATAATCATGGACATGGTCCCAAGTCTGTCCAAATATTTGCTAAGGTTGATTTATTAATTATTAGCTTTAATAATCAATACCTGACTTCTTTCAGAAAGCTGTGGATTCTTAGGCCTCTTTAATCTGCAGTAAGCATAGAATTTAAAAATTATTCATACCTGCTCTTCATAGGACAAGATTCTTTGGTCATAAAATTTCAACCCAGAAGTCATATGGGTGACATTAAAAGCCAAAACTTCACCTTGTACAAGAAGTTCAGGAATGTGGCATGGGAGCATTTTTACGGGAACAATAAAATTTTAGATTTTTCTCAGAGCCCAGCTTGCTTATAATGAATTTAATACAATGACACAAGTGGCTATTGAATCTTTAAAAACATATACTGTTAATTGTTTATATTTTCCTTTAAAAAAATTCTCTAGTAAAATATACATTTCAGACATGCTGGATTTCGACTTTTTCCAGTTACTGCCCCTTTCGCTTATAGCAAGCATTATAACACCCAAGAGGAGTAAAAATTTATTGAGAATTTTGTAATTTATAATAGCTTTGAAAATAGCTTTCTCTCTTATTAGACATTATGAACATTTTAGAAATCTGATCTTAGTGTGGGCTTTTCTTCAGCAAAATAAATTTGTTCAGAACCAAGGTCTTTATTGGATGGTATAATTGGTAAATTTTTCTATGTAATTCTCAGCTACTTCATAATTATCAGTGGTTTTTTTCACCACTGATATTTCGGGTGGTTTACACCAGTGGTTCTTCCCAAGGGACACTTGCTTTACACACTTCACTGCCAGCTTCCACAAACAGACCTCACGCAAATTGTCTGCCTCAAAATGTCACAGAGTGTCACAGATCATTCACAGAGGTTGAGCACACTGGTTTACACTGCACTGCTTCTAGAAGTCTAGACTCACGTGTTTCATAAACACTCCCCTTCCAATTCAGTTGCTTGTGGTTCATTTTAGTTTGTCTCATTACAAAACAAACCAAATAGGACAGCGTCATGAATTCTCCATTTCCTTGTTAATTTCATTCAACTGATACAAGTTCAAGATCTTCATTTTTGCCTTTTATACTTCCTGCAATATTTTTCAGTGTTTCATGAGTTCTTGGTCCTTACCATCTCTGTTCAGCTTCAGCAGCTTGCCTTTGTAAGCCATAAATAGTGGTGGCTGCTACAAATATATTCAAACTTCTGCAGTTATTCTGCACCATTGATCATGTCTGATGCTTTAATATATTTATCTCACCTTTAACCGCACATTTTAAACCTATTTTTAAACATTTGCTGAGCTCAATTAAATATAAGAACAAAAGCAAATATATAAACATGATGTGTCTATGGATAGGTATATATATGGACTCTAAGAAGGTATGTTTCTGTATATTGAAAATATACAAGCACATGTGATTTCATGACCCCTAAGACATATCTTTACCTTTACTCCTTCAGTTAGATTTGACAAATGGGTAGGGAGATGGGTCTTTCTTGAAAGGGAAAAGGATCAAGAGATGGAGGGAGGGGCCGGGGAAGGTAAGGGGAAAAATAGAAGGATGTATCAAGAATGGAAGGGAGGGGGAGGGGACCTAAAAAGAGTTAAGATGTGTTGTATATATTTGTCAGTGCCTCACAATGAATGTAATCATTACATAATGCAAACTTGTACTAACAACACAAATTTTTTAAAAAGAGTACGTGGCTTTATGAGCTTCTAGATTTGGAAATTCAAATAAAAAGATTTTGAATCAGTGTTACTATCATGATTTTAATCCTTATGCCTCTCAGTGGTTTTCCATTACTCACTATAAATCCAAACTCCTGATCATAACAAGACCTTCAGGTACCCAGCTCTCCAGGTCTCCCTCAGTCTCATCTTTGGCCCTCTTCCCCTTGTTTGGTGTCTTGGTGCCCTGTTGTCTTGAAGAAATTCATCAGTTCTTTCAGCTTCCGCACATGGTATCACCTAACTTGATATGTGTCCCCCTTTTCTCCAAATAGGTGCATACACCACCCTCTTCCTCCAGCTCACACTGACTGAGCCTTTCATGATACATCCTAAATGTCACTCCTCAGAGTCTTTCTCTGGCACTGACTGTCATTTAGAGCTTCCTCTGTTAATGAACAGAACTCTACACTTCTGTTGTGACGCATTTCACTCCTGAGTAACTTCTTGTATGTTTGGCATTTGTGCCTCACTTTCACTAGTTAAATCTCCAGGAGAGAAGGGGTCTGCTTCTCTGTCTTTGGACTCCCAGGGGCAGCACCATCCTGGCACAGGGTCCGCATAAGGGAGATCTTAGGGAGTAAGGCGGTGGTCCTGAGTGAGGAAAGGGAATAGAAAGTCTTTCAGGTGGAAGTTTCCTTGAGGGGAGGAGAGGAGAAACCAGCTTTGGCCTGTTGACCTCTAATCCATCACGGAGGAGTGGGTCTAATAGTTGAAGGGAGGGTTCTGCAGGCAGAGCCAGTCAGAAGTTTCCTATGGCTTTTACCATCTCTCTGAGTGCCACCATGGTAGATATCAGAGTCGATCTCCACAGGGGCCCAGCTGTGACCCATCCATTCTTCCTGTCCCCATAGTGCGTTTCCTGGGGCAGATGAAGGCTGAATGTCATTTCCTCAATGGAATTGAGCGGGTGCAGCATGTGACCAGATACATCTATAACCAGGAGGAGCTTGTGCGCTTTGATAGCAATGTGGGCGAGTTCCAGGCGGTGACGGAGTTGGGGCGGCCCATAGCGGAGGACCTCAATAGCCAGAAGGACGTCCTGGACAGTTATCGGGCAGCAGTGGACAGGTGCAAAAACAACTATGAATTCGTTAGACTCCTGTTAAATCGGCGAGGTGAGTGCTGGACCAGGGGTAGCCAGGGCCATTGGGGAGGTCCTGAGTGTGTGTGTGTGTGTGTGTGTGTGTGTGTGTGTGTGTGTGTGTACCGCTGAGTCACTGCTGACCTTGCTGAGGCTTCTTTAAGGTCAAAATTTTCTGCTACTGTTTTGTTTGCTTTCTTAGTATGCAATTTTTACATGCCTGAAATGATTGACTAACTGGTTTTTAAATCATAATTTCATTACTTGATATATTATTACTATTTTTTAGATAATGCTAATACGATTTAAATATTTATGTACTCTTTTGTACAGTGAGGGCAACTGACTTCACATTCTCTTCTGCTAGATCTTTTCAATCTTGCCAAATATTCAGTTAAAAACTTATATTTTTGTATGTTTAATTTTTTGTTTCAGTCTTTTTAAATTTTAATTTTCACTGGTGCTTTGCTTAATTTCCATTTCTTCTATTTCTAAGTTTCCCGGACATTTTTCACTTATTGTCCAATTGTTATTCATACTGAGAAGTGTCTAATGTCTGTTATCCCTGGTCCCCTTGTGTGTTTTTCTCAGTGTTTTGTGGGATCTCTATGCAGTAAAAATTTAACACTTTGTTGATATTTGCTTCAGCATTTCCTTTGGTTTGTGGTTTATATTTTGATTTGTATTACTTTCTATGTCCATAATTTAAACTTTTATTTAATGAAAATTTCTGCAAACATCTCTGTATTAAGCAATCAATTTTAAATATACCATTTTTGATTTTTTAAAGAAAATATTTTCCCCAGGTTTATCCTTTTTAAAAATACGCATTTATTGAGGTTGGTTGCATCAAGAGTAGTCCCAGGCACTAAGCACACACACTAGACGGAGTCTGAGACCCAAGCCAGGCTTCAAGTGTCAGTCAGAAAGAGAAGCAGTTGTAAAATGATAACAATTCTAATAATGAATATGCTTATGTTAAAAGGATTATCAACAAAATGTAAACATAAGAACTTTTAAAGGATGGCTTTTCTTACTCTTTTCCTTCTTCTCAGGACTCCAGATTTTCCTGGGACTCGGCTCTCTGCCTTAGAGAGTCACTTCTGTCTGACACTTCTTCCCAGGGTAGAGCCTTTTCTGAGGCATTTTAGGGTGAGAGTCCACTGAGGTAGTATGTTTAGCATCCATCCACCCACACTGCTTTGAGTCATAATTTTTCTCAAGCATAATTAATAAACATAACATATATTGAAGGCGAAATTCCAGTCATTACTTGATATTTAAGGTACACTAACCTCATATGACCCTAAAGTAAATCTGTGTCATTATTCCCCTTGTAGGTGAGAAAGCTGAGGCAAAAAGAAATGTAAAAAACTCTTCTGTGATCAACCAGTAAGAGGTAGATCCAGGATTTAAACCCAAGTAATCCAGAAATCACACTAATTAATACACTACATGTTTTGGAAATCTTTGTAAACATTTCAATTCAAAACCGAATAATTTTTTCAAACTATACACAAAACAACATAATTTGCCTCCCTGTCTTTCAAATACAGTGAGTCCCTAGTGTAAGGGCTCAAGACACCATTAGGTCTCATGACCAGCTGTGAGGGGGACGGCTGTACTTGAACCTGGTGATGAAAGGAGACAGAAAGACATCCAGCCAAGAAGGATTACTCTTCCTTCTTGACTATTCGCTCTGCCTTTTCTCCTCTAGTTGAGCCCAAGGTGACTGTGTACCCTACAATGACCCAGCCCCTGCAGCACCACAACCTCCTGGTCTGCTCTGTGAGTGGCTTCTACCCAGGCCACATTGAAGTCAGATGGTTCCGGAACGGGCAGGAGGAGGAGGCTGGGGTGGTGTCCACAGGCCTGATCCGGAACGGAGACTGGACCTTCCAGACCCTGGTCATGCTGGAAATAGTTCCTCAGAGAGGAGAGGTTTATGCCTGCCAAGTGGAGCACCCGAGCTGGAGCAGCCCTGTCACAGTGGAATGGAGTGAGTGAGAACCTTCCTGACCTTATAAATTACCCACCCATCTTCAAAGGGGTCTTGGCTTATCCCTGAGTGTCAAGTTTCTCTTCTCCCTTGTCTTAGTTACTTTTCTTGTTGCTGACACAAAATACCTAACACCCAAAGTTAAAAAGGGAAGGGTTTATTTAGCTCACAGTTTGTAGAGGTTTCAGTCCATAATCAGCTGGCTCCAAGGCAGGGTGGCACATCACAGAGGGGCAACAGTTCATGGAGGCAGAAGACAGCAAAAACAAAAAGCAAGAGAGGGAGAGAGGAAAAGCCTCTTTCTGTTCCTTATATTACATGCAGGCTACCTGCCGTAGGGTAGGTATAGCACTCACACCCTTAAATTTGAGTACTGTACTAGTAATCAATGACACACTCTGGATTCAGCTACCTTTGAAAAGGCCCTATCACATGAGGCTTTAGGGGGACATCCAAACACAAACCATACTATTCTGCCTCTACCCTCCCAAAGACTCATGTGTATCCCTTTATGCAAAAGGCATTTAATTCATCTGCAAGAGTTGTCAAAATCCTAATAGTTTCAGCATTGCTGAAAAGTCCAAGTCAAAAATCTCCTCTCTTATTGCTTTTGGTGTCTTCTGCATCCAAGAATGGTTGCCCTTCAGCTGAGTGACACTGCCTTAGAGCCAGCCTATTGTGGACTGAAATTTCTACACACTGTGAGCTAAATAAACCTTTCCTCCTTTAACACTGCATGTCAAGTATTTTGTCTTAGCAAGGAGAAAAGTAACTAAGACATCCCTACACCATAATTTTATTTGCTTCATGTTCTCCTTTCCTTCTGTACATGGGGGTATCCCTGTGATAGTTTTTACAGAGATTTGTGTGCCTGATGAGATCAGTTATGTCTCCCCATGAAAAGAGAGACCATCCTTGTTCCAAACTTTCCCATATTATCACATGTGAAGGTCACTGTATGTATTTAGCTTGACATGATCACAGCCATCTGAAATGGTAACCAGCATGATTGCCCCAGTATAACTGTTCGTTTTACCTGCATAGTTTTCTAACAAACTGTAAGTAAACAAAACCATTAGACTGGTATGTGGAAATTTACAACTGAGCCATGAAGTCAAGGATGTTAGTTCAAGATAAACCACATACATTATAATTTAGATGAAGTCACTTTTGGCCTAACCTTCTGATCCAAATCCCAAGGATCTTCTTGGGGCTGCTATCACAAATACTTTGTTCTCTGTTCAATTCTAGATCTGTTTACCTATCTTTCTTCTGTGACATGGTACCTTGGGGCCAGCCTGCATACACTGAGGCTGTATTGCTCTAGAATAATTGGCAGGCCAGCCAGGAGGCCAAGGCAATGAGCAAAGGAAGTAAGCACTCATGAAGCCATCTTGGGTTGGCCATCTAACTTAATGTGGGTAGGAGTGGCGCTTACCGTACATGTTTTCAGCCCACTATGTGACTACAGTAACACCCCCAAATAGTTACTGATTTTGTAGTAGCTGTTTGCTGAAAGCCATTTATCCTTTTGTGGGAAGGAAGGGTAGTGTCTTGCTGGTGCAATGAGATGACTAATGCTGTGACCAATTCAGATGTTCAATGCCCAACTGGCTTCAGAGGAGAGGAGGAAGAAACTAGGAGAGTTACAACTTGAAAGAGACATGGATCTGTCATTTGTTCTCTTAGCCTCTTACCTGGCTGAGAAAGTGGCAAACATACATTTATTTCTTTATTATTTAATAATTATTGCTACATGTTTGTAGTGCATAATTATTACATTTATGGTGGGGGTTGGCATATGTACATGATATTTCTTAATTCCTCCCTGCATCTCTTGAACCCCTTCCTCATATACAGTGGTACCTCTCTTCATGAACTTAATTTGTTGTATGATTCCAAAAATGATGGCCACATTTGTGTTTGTGTGGAAAAGGCGGCTGTGGTCATGCTTGTCACCTAATGAAGCGTTTGCATACAAAAACAAAATTTTACCCAGTGCTTCCTTTGTGAACCAATTTTTTTGCAAAGCATTCGCAAACCGAGGTACTATTGTATATATATTCTTTTTTAATACATGTTTGTAGTACTTGATGACGATCACATTTCTCATTGGAACTTGGTTCATGTACACACACTTTTAAATCTTATTTCCCTCTCCTCCTTCACTTCTCCCTTCATCTCTCAGTTCTTTTCCTATATGCCAAAGATCTATCTCGCTATGTCCTATTGTCTATCTTTTATTTCAGATGCAAACTATTATCTTGCAATTAGAATAGTCTTCAAAGGATTGAAATCCATGAGAGTAGGGGAGTGAGGAAGAACTTGAGCTTGAAATAATAGAAGATGTCCTGTGTACCTATGAAGTTTGCTTTTTTTCTATTCACACAATACTTAAATATAGTCACAAAGTGGGGTAGAAAAAAATGATAGAAAAAAGAGAGAAAAGAAGATAGAGAGAAAAAGAGGGAAAAAGAGAGAAAAGAAATGGACAGCTGGTTAAATTATCAGGAAAGCAGATGAAATCCAATTTATTTCACATTAGAATCTTTAAGAAAAAATAAAAGTAAATAATCTAACACAATGTTGGTCACCCTATGGAAAGAACTTCTGCCTAAACAATCATCCAACACTTTCCATCTGCCTCTCTTGTAGAGAAGCACACCGTGGTACTTCCAACTACAGGTATGGATTCCTCCTACTTCCCCTGATTAAGAGTGGTGCCAAGTTAATCCCCAGAACAAGTGGTACAAAGGAAGGCCAGAGGCCTCATGAGAAATCACTCTCCTCATGTCTGCTGACCAAAGAAATTACTATCACTCTTGTAGATATAGCTACTTGTAGATATGTACACTGATCCATGGCAAACCAGAATACTTTCTGAATCCCTAGACAGTTATTTATGGATATGGGGGTAAGACCATGAAAATAACTTTTTAATCTAAATCTAGGGATAGTATTCCTTGATCAGTATATGGTACTAATTTTTCCATTCCCTGAGAACATTCTTGGAATGGACATTCCAGCAGAAAAGACATTAAAGACCTCTGTGGGGGAATTTAAACCCAAAGTTTTGGTAGTAAAGATAGTGTTGGGGAGGAAGCAAAATGGGACCCTGGTAGCCTTTCTGTCCCCAGAAGAAGAATAAATACCAGGCAGTATAAGCTTCCAGGTACATGCTGAGTTTGGAGAGACCACAAAAGAATTAGAATTGGCTGAGTTTTTATGACTTGCTCGCAGGGCCTCTAGTAACCCTTTCTGGCCAGTGAAAAAGCTGAGTGGATCTTGGAGAACGATTGCAGACTCAGAAAGTCAGCTTATTTTCACTGGGGAGGAAAGTCATTGGATAGTCCCTTTGATATCACCTGGTTTTATTATTTGGATGATACGATAACTGGTAAAGATTACTCTGCTATAGAATAATAGAATGTATACTTACCTGTGCTTAACAGGAAGGTTTATCAACTCCAGCAAGATTCAAGGTTCTGGATCAACTCTGAAATTCCTCAGAGTAGTGTGTGGTAGAACATGAGTCATTTGATTGCAGGTGCAGTGCAAGATAAAAGAGCAACATTTACTTATTTTCTGTATAGTGAAGAATGTACAGGCTTTTGTAGAGCTCTTGGTTATTGGTAGGATTTTGTTTCTTACATAATCTCAGTGCTTATACCTTCTATATTGATTTATCAAGATGGGAGCAATATGGCAGAGGAGTGTTCCCCAGGAGAAAGTATTTGAAAAAGCAAATATTTTGATAGACCAAGTGCAGCCTCTGGGAACCCCTGTGCCAGTAGTACCAATAGAGTTAGGTGTCACCAGTACAGCACACAGTATGAGCTGGGCTTTCTGGTAAGAACAAGGTCAAGTCTTAGGTCACCATTCTGGAGGGATCCAGAACCTTATTTCCCCCTTTACAACAGCAGTTTCTAGCAGTATACTATGCCCTCTTATAGTTGCGGCCACTGACCAAGACTTTACTGATCACTGTGTGAACTGGCCTACCTCTAAAGGGGTGGGCAGATGATATGTTTCACTACCATGCAACCTCATGCAACCCTTAATCTAAATAAGTGATACAGTATATGTATTTACAATTCAGTGTCCTTTCCAATAGCTTGCTAACTTCCACAGCCCAAGTAACTGTTGGGCCCAGTTACCTATAACATGGCAGCTGGGGCTGGTGGCCAGCCCGGTGCCCATGATCTCACAAGCCCATGAGGGCGTGGCCTCCATGCCAGGGAGTGCTTGGTATACAAATGGGCTCAGCAGAGGACCAAAGTGTCTGGACTGATGATGCAGCGCAACCTGTTAATGATTCTGTCTGGTTTGCAGCAGGAGAAGGTCTGATCAGCCAATGAGCAGAATGAGGACAAAAACTATTAGTAGGTTTTCGTCCACAGCAAACATGGCTCCTGTTGATCTGGTTGGCATGTGGCCCTGTGGTTATGGATGATGCCTTCAGGGAGCTAAAAATTCTTCGGTGTTCTGCAGTCAGCCTCCTGGTCTGGCATGTCATTGCATCATTAGTTTTAGGAACTGCTCGTGGAACCCATCGTGTTGGCCAACATGAGTGGTTACATATGCTCTGTCACACTAGCCACTACCTGCTGCACCACACTGCCTCGTAGAGGTGATGCCACCAATCTTCCTTATGGACGATGTACGTGTGTCTTTAAAAGTCCCCACAAAGTGTTTATTTTCCATCTAGTTTCCCTAGACTCTGTGCAGATATCGAGACACATTGCTATCTGTACATCCTGATATCACACACTTCATGTCACATGTAAAAAACCCAAATCAGTGCCTCGTCCAATCCTGTCCCTTTCGTAGGACACACACGAAGTTGTTAGTTCAGTTCCTGAGGCTCAGAGTGAAGAAACATTGTTACTGCCTGTGCATGATTGCTCCCCATCTCTTTCTGTGCAGCGCTTCTGCTGTTGCTGTGAACTGTGCTTACAAACCAGAAAAACAGCCTCACAGCATGCTGCCCACACTAAAACCCTTTGAGATGCAGAGCATCTCTCAGAAGAGGCGGACGTGAGATTGTAAAAGCCAGTTACAAGAGATGGAATGTGTGGACTCAGCTTGACCCAACTAAGCGAACCTGGGTTATGACCATGATTATGCTAGAGTGACTCCAGTTAGGTTTTTTTCTGCATAATCTCCCAGCAAAGTACAAATAGACAAAACCACTGGAGTAGTACGTGGAGCTTTACAGCTGGGCTCTGGTGATGTAAACGTCCTAGATCTCTGGTATTATCTTAAACCAGGTACATTTTGGGTTAGATGAAGTCACTCTGGGTCCTAACTAATGCGTATACCCCTCTTTCTATCCCAGATCTCAGCGACCCAGTTGATCATGCTGCTGCCAAGGGCCGCACTTCTATCACTGAGTCCCACGATAAACTGCACTCTGTGCCGTCCTGGATCTGTCTGACTCCTTCACTGGGCACCTTGGGACCAGTCCTCACACAACAGGGCTGACGTTTCCAGAATAGTGGCCATGCGCTCACTGCTTCAGACCTGCCTGTAGCTTGAACTTATGTCCCTGATGCTGCTGCTGAACAGGCCTGCCTCTAAAGGGGTGGGCAGATACCTATTTCACTAGCCTTAAACTAATGCAATCTTAGTTCTAAATAAGCGATACAGTGTTAAAAAGAGGGTCAGGATGGGTCTTCCCGGCGTGAAAGGAGTCCACTCTCAGCCCCGTCATTCACCCTAGACACGCTCTGTAACCTCACTGCGTCCCAGAGCCTTGTAGATCAGGTGCTATTTCAAGGACAGTATATTTAAATAAGCTCAAGGCCTAAGTGTTGTACCAACTCACTGTGATTTCTACATCTCTCTTTCCAAGAATAGCCAATGCTAGCGCTTCTAGCGCAGGCATCTTCCTGCAGTCTCAAAGCTCTGAATCTCAGGGTCTCAGTGAGAGAGGTTAGGCTTGAGATGAAAAATCACTAAACTTGGCTTCCTCTTTCAGAAACACAGTCTGGATCTGCACAGAATAAAATGCTGAGTGGAGTTATAACCTTTGGGCTGGGTCTGCTCTTCCTTGGGGTGGGGCTGCTCATCAACCTCAGGATTAGAAAGGTAAGGAGCCTGTCGGTAACTGAAAATTTCCAAAGATTTTTGTGGGGAAAGATATATATTTTTCTCAGATTAGTTATCAGCATATCCATAGCTCTGTATTAAGCTTCCCTTTCCCCAGTTGATCTCAAATTTCCTGAAAATACAGAAATCAAGTCTATTTTACTATGTTGAAGCCCAAAGGTGTATGGCTTATCGAGATAAAAGAAGGGCTAAGGAGAGACTGGGGAAAATAAAGGAGGAGCCACTAAATCCTGGACTTGTGGGAAACACTGGATTTGTGGGATTTGTGGGATTCCTGGGTCACGTGTTCTCAGTTTGTGCTCCCCTCTCTGTGCTGGCTGGTGTGGATCATGTTGTTAAGAAACCTCAGTTGGCAGTTCCGGTCCTGGGACCATTGTCTTTGGAGGATAAAAATCCATCCATGCCATTTAAGTATCTTCCTTTCTTCTCTCAGCAACAGGTAATGTCCTTTAACCCTCTCTCAGAAGAGGATTTGCTTCCCTTGCGATAGATGACATAGGAGACAAAACTCACGACAGAAACAATAGGATAAACTTCAGGCCCAAATTTCTGATCTGGAAGTTTCACTAAACCTTTTCTGTGTTTAATCCATTTAATAAGAGGCCTCTGTTCTGAAGTACCATTGGCTCTGGAGACTTGAGAATGCACCTCTCTCCTTTCTGCAATGCTGTTAAAAGGGGTCCTGAGAGGGGAAAGGGGAATGCACAGTTAGGTCTGGAAACATCACCGTCTTCTGTCTTCTCCAGGACTTCTGAGCTGAAGTGAAGGTGACAACACTGAAAGATGGACCTGTGTCCCTACCTCTGTCTACACTGCTCCAGGCTTCCTGCTTGGCTTTTGTTCCTCCACAGAGCAAGGCAGCTCCAGAACCTGCTTCCCCTGGATCAGGGACCGAACAGAACGTGTCCTCCTGGTGCTTCTTCAACCACCCCTGACTTGAAAGCCCTCACACAAACACCAGAGCTTCCCTTCCTTTCCTTCTCTCCTGGCCCCTTTTGTGTTCAGCCCTTCCTGACTCCTGCATCTCTGAGCTCACTTTGTGCACATTATGTTATTATATTTTTCTCAAACAAGCATGGAGTGAAAGATCATCTGCTTCATACAGTTCTCAGAACGAGAAACAGAAAAGGGAAGATGACATCACAGTACAGAAATGATTCTCATTTATGTATAATTATGTGAGAAGCTACATATGTTAAAGAGGTTGTTAGCCATCCTCCTGTGTATTTGTCTCTCAAACATCATGCTGTACACCATAAATAATTTTATTTACCACTTACTTTTCACTTGTCAATTAGAAATGGGAGAAAAAGCTTAAAAAGTCAATGCCGCAAACCTCAACATGAACTATTGAGGAAAACAAAGTACGAAAAGAACTTGATGGAAAGCAAGCTTGAAAAGCAAATCAATACTTTTTAAAAAAAATCTTGCCTATAATTTTGTAGCTATACTTGTGAATCTAAGTTCGTAGACCTCATTATCGTGCTGTTATACGCAGGTGGATGTTTGCCAGAGAAAGTCGTGGGAGTTGAATGAGAAAGCAGGTTGTGCTGTTGTGTTCCATTTGAAGCGTCCATTGGTTCAAATGTAAATCAAAGCAAAAAATAAATTATCAATTCAGAAGTTTATTTTAGAGGAATAATTATTTGAACACAATTTCTCCACCATCACATATAGCCCTTATGTGCCCCATCTTGGTTCCAGTTGCTGCATAAGTTGAGCAAAAATACCCAAGAGAAATGGAAACATATGCCTTCCCCAAAATATGTGTGCAAATGTGAAGAGCAGCATTAGTTATAAGAGCCAATCTCGTGGCGAGATTTATCACTATTTTATGTTTTAATACTCTTATAACCCGTGTGTTTTGTTTTCATTTGTTACCATGAAATGGGGGTATAGGTGCTTTCAATAAACATTTATAATTAATAAAAAAGAGCCAAAACAGGAAACAATCCAAATAGCAACCATGTAATAAATTGATAAACAAAACATGTTATACTTATACAACATGATGTCATTCGACAATAAAAAGTTGCATATAATTTGTGATATTTGTTCCTGAGAGATCACAATTATTGAAGAAGGTTGAACTTGGGGTTTTCTTGTAGGAAGGTTTTATAGAATAAATTTGTTATCTGTGTTGCATGCGTAACTCTTCATATTTCATTTCATTTGTCAGCTTTTGGAAATTTTGAGTAGTTTATCCACTACTTATAACTTTATTTTTGTGAAGTTTTTCATTATATTATGTCACATTGAAAAATCTATGGGACTTTAACAAGAAATATAAACTTTGTTTTACTGGAGTCTCAGGAGATTTAAAAAAATGGATGATACTAAAAACGTTTTTGAAAGAATAATGACTTCCCCACTTCAGGGAAAGTTTTTAAGTTTGTACACCTGACTTATTTCACTTAACATGATTGAAACAATAAAGCAATGAGTGTTTTGAGAGACTTTAAATAACAATTAAAGTTTTAATCCACAAAGAAGGTGTCACAATCCCAAATGGATATGCACCAAACAACTAAATTCCAAACAAGTGAAGCAACAACCAATAGAATTGAAAGAAAAACTAGATAAATCCACAACATATGTGAAGACTCCAGCACCCCTCTGAACAAATAATAAAATAACTGAATACAAATTCAGCAGGAATATAAAACTCAATACCATTAATCAATAGGATCTCATTGACACTTCAATATCATTCTACCAAATCGACACAATACATATTCCTTTCAAGTGCCTAGGGAATATTACCAAGTTATATCTTTTCCTGGGCCATGAAAGGAACCTCAACCTCAAATTTTAAAGAACTTAATGCAGGAAGAGTGTGCTCTGGACACAATGAAATGAAATTAAACTAGTAATCAACAACATAAAGAGTGGGGCTGGGGATTTAGCTCAGCGGCAAAAGCGCCTGCCTGGCAAGCGCAAGGTCGGGAGTTTGGTTCCCGGTACCGGAGGAAAAAAAAAAAAAAAAAAGAAAACAACATAAAGATAACCAATCAATCTCAAACACTTGAAAAATTGTGAAGATACTTCTAAATAACTCAGGTGAAAATGGATGTCTTAAAGGAAATAAAAAATATGTTGAACTGAATGAAAATAACAATATATCAAAATTTGTGAGACACATCGAAAGCAGTGTTTAAGAATATATTTAGAGTATTAAATACATATATTGACAAAGAGTGGGGTCTGGGGATTTAGCTCAGCCACACAGCACCTGCCTGGCAAGCATAAGGTCGTGAATTCGATTCCCAGTACTGGAAAAAAAAAGAAAAAGAGTGAAGGTCAAATTCAGCAATCTAGGCTTCTGCCTAGAAAAACTAGAAAAAAAGAATGAAATAACCTAAAGGAAGGACAAAAAAGTAATAAGTGTAAGTAAGCAGAAGTAAATGAAATTTTAAAAACAATACAGAGTATCTATGAGAGGAAAAAGTTGTGGTTTTCTTGGAGAAGATGAATAAAATGGACAAATTTCAAAGAAAACAGACAAATTGAAAAAAGAGAGAAAAAAGACACAAATTAACAGGATCATCAGTGAAGTGACAGGACTCTACAGCCTGCTTAAACATCAGCAGTGCACGAAGGGACTACAACGGACAACTGTGTATATAAATTTGACCAATCAGGGGCTGGGGATTTAGCTCAGCGGCAAAGCGCCTGCCTTGCAAGCACAAGGTCGTGAGTTCGGTTCCCGATACCGGAGAAAAACAAAAAAAAAAAAAAAAAATTTGACCAATCAATCTCAAATTCCTTGAGAGGCACAAACTACCAAAACCAACTCAAGAGTAAATAAATTTAATAGCTGTGTGATTTTTTTTTTTTTGGTTATTTCATCTCTCTAGCCTTTCTTTTTTAGTACATATTTGCAGTATATACACTCACAGTCCTCTTGGGGAGCGGGCACATACATGCACATAACACAGCCAGACTCTTTCAATCCGCTCCCCTCCTGCCTCCTCCCTCCCCTTCTAAATCCCTTTCCCCCATTTTGGTTCTTGTTATGGTTTGTGTCTAGATGTCCCCCCAAAACCTCAAGCACTTTTAGATGGAGCTTTTCCGGAGGCTTGTGACTGATTCATGATTCAGTGCTAGGATTAAGGGTGCTGGGATTAACGGTGGGTGATTGCTGGATCAGTCCACTGATTGGATTGGCACTGCCCTAATCCCAGCAGTCCTGATAAAATAAAGGGAGCAGAAAGAGGCTTGTCTCCCCCTGTTGATCTTGTTGCTTTTGCTATCTTGTGGGTACCATGAACTGTGCTTTTCTGTGATGCCCCTCTGCCAAACCACCCTACGTTGGAGCCAGCTGATAATGAACTGAAATCTCCACAAACTGTGAGCTAAATAAACCTTTTTTCCTTTAACTTTGGAGGTTGGGTATTTTGTCTCAGCAATGAGAAAAGTAACTAAGACAGTTCTTGTTGATATTATTAACTTATCCCATGTTGATCACATATAATGTTTATATCCGTTAACGTTACTAGGTTCCTGTACATGGAATATCTTTATTCTACTTATACTCCTCTATAATTTTAAAAGATTGAGTTCATTGTCTAGATAGTTTCACTGGAGACATCTACCAAACATTTTAGGTAGAATGAATATAAAGTTTACAGAATTTGTCCTGAAAAGTAGAAGAGAACGCATCCTGACATTTTATGAGGCCACCTTTGCTTATTTGAAAAGCATAAACAGTACAACAAAAAAAATTAAAAAGCAAGATACACTCATGAGTGTAGATGCAAGACTCCTTAAAAATACATTAGCAAATAAAAACCAAATAAAAATTGCTAAGTGGGGTTCATTCTAGGTTGCAAATCTGATTTAATGTTTAAAATTAATCAATGTAATCCGTCATATCATGTGAACTAAAGAAAAATAATATAGTCATTTCAGTTGATACAATAAAGCATTTGAGAAATAATGCCTACTTATACCAAAACCTGTAAAATAGATGGACTAGAAGAGAACTTCCTACTCTACTATTAAATCTTTTATTTTTTCTCTGCAGTGCTGACCATCGAACGCAGGGCCTTATGTATGAGAGACCATCACTCTACCACTGCATCCTCATCAATAAACCATACTTAATGGTGAAAGACTAAATGCTTTTCCTCTTTTGCTTTGTTGCATCTGGGGAACGAGCCCCACTGCTCTGCTGTCCAAGCGGCCCACCAGGATCATAAAACTCAGCCTCAATAAATAATTAGGGAGGCAAAATTTAACAAACGGCAGACACTTTATTTGTAAAGAGGAAAAGGAAGAGAGGGGAGGAGAAGATAGATAGCCACCCTGATAAAAACAAATCAGGGTGGGGGGCTCCAGAAAGATGGAGGACCGATGGACCTTTGTTCTCTGCTGTTTTTATAGGGACTGAGTGACTCTTCCCTCTCCACCCGGAACTTGCCATAACTGGACTGGCTTCTGGGCAGCTCTGCTTAATGTCATTTCTTCTGCTGGTTTATGTGCAGCTTCTTTCTGTCTTTCTGTTTACTTGTCCTTAACCCTCCTTTTAAGGCCTTATCTTTGGGGTGGGCTGCTAGTGGACAAGGAGGTGCCTTATGCATGGTTGCCTAAGAGTTAGTAAAGGGGATTGTGGGTATCTATTGTACTCTGTAATGATCCTAGAGTGAATAATGTAGTGACTCTAGAGTAAATGCACATGCATATATAAATATACATTAGTGCATAGGTGTAAGGACATAGTGTCTTAGAGTTAGTAGGCCCCACCTTGCTTCCCCTATATTTTACTGGAGGTGGGGGCAGCTTATCGTATGTGCAGTTGGCTTTCTCTCTGTATCCTGCCTGCCAGCTCTTTTTGTGGTCCCTTGGTGCAAGTCCCAAGGTCATTTGATGCCTTCCTTTATCTGGTTTTTCTCTCTTTTTCTACCCCCATCCTTGAATTATGTCCCAGGATAATTTTTCAAATAAAGTTGGTTTTTAACTCCTTCCAGTGAAGATTAGCTAGAAGACCCCATAAGGCCCCTATTCTATTTTTTTTCCTGTCTACAGTCCCCTGACCCTACAGTTCCAACAAATAAAGAAATGTCAAAAAACTAATTAATTATGAAAGAAGGTTAAGGATTCAAGATCAACTACAATAATTTTATTTCTATATAAGCAATAAAATTAAAAAGTTGATATAATTTGTAATCACTTGAAAGAAGAGTAGAACTTATGTACAACACTAACAGATTGTGTCTGGGACTCATGCAGAATTGCTTATTGAAGTTATAAATAAATGAAGAGATTTCCCAGGTTCATCAATGAGAAAACTGAACACAGTTAAGACGTCGGTTCACTCCTCCCCTATCGGAGGCTCCTGCTCCTGCAATGGGTTCCAATGTCTTGCCAAGTGTTATGACGCACCGTGGGAAGAAAGAGCAAGAGATGAAATAGAGGTACAAGCAGGGATCTGGGACGAAGCAGTTGCTCTCAGGGAACAGAAGGCCAGGAGGCAGCCAGAACCTTGGTATTTATTTATTATGTATGAGTCAGGGACAATTGGTGAAGAGCAGTGGGTGTTTCCAGGAACAGCAACGGTGACTACAGTGGGCTGGTAAGAAGAGTGAAGCATTCTTGCAAGGACAAGGACAAGGACAAGGACCAGATGGGGGGCAGTGAGGAAACTGGAGTTGCCCCAGGCGTATTGTCCTCAGCAGGTCTCATCTTGCCCCGTCAGCACCACAGCAGTCCTCGGCCCTGGGGCTTCCAGCTGTGGCCGGAAAAGAGCAGGGAGTTTCTGCGTTCCAATCGGGTTTAAGGGCAAAACAAGAACAAGCTCTGGGGTCCCCTGGACTCAGTTTGTAATTCGTGGCCCCCAAAACTCCCCCAAATTGACAGCCAAGTTTAATACAATTTCTACTTAGACCCCCCAAAAAGCGAAGCGGTATTAAGGTAACTTTAAAAGTTATATACTCAAAGTTATTCTAAAATTAATATTTAAAAGAAAAATAATTGGAATATATAAAACAAATTTAATAGAGAAAGCTGAGGAAGTCACTCTGACCAAATATAAGAATTTTATACAGGTGTAGAAATCAAGACTTATTGAGTCAGGGCCTGATGACTATTCCTTGTACATGGCAGCAGGAACATCATAGGTAAAAGGAAAACATCAATAAAGTGGTCTTTATAAAATTTAAAACGTTTTCTGTAAAATATACTATTAAGAGCTAAAAGGACATGCTACAGATAAGGAGAAAATATTTTAAAGCTACATATATCACAAGGGACATATTTTCTAGAATACATAAAGAAATACCAAAACTCCATAGTTAAAAAAAAAAATTACAAAACAGGCAAATGACACAATGAGACATTTTATCAAAGAAGATATATATGGAAAATAAGTATCAAGGATGATGTGCTGTCTTTCCCATTAGAGAAATGCAAGTTAGTAATATGATGAGATATCACTGCATAGTTACTGAAAAGAACTAGAATAAAAAACACTGACCATGCGAAATGCTGGTTAGAATGCAGAAAAACTGAATTTCTCATGCACGGATAGAATATAAAGTAGTATGGTCTCTCTAAACTAAATATATATTTGCTACATGATGTAGCAGTTATGGTCCAGAACATTTACATCAGAGAAATGAAAACTCGTTTTCACACAAATGTTCCTAACAACTTTATAAGCCACGCCCCCTGCAGCCTTCAAGGGAGGGCCTGGCCGGTGGAGCGAGGCGGTGGGGTGGGAGAGTTGGGTGCCTCTCCTCTTCTCTTTTCTGATTTGTGGTAGATTCTGTCAACCATATTAGAAATAAATTCTGGAATAGTTTTACAGATAAATATCAACTCATTGTATTTCAAATATTCTTTCCTTCACTTAAATAGCATATCTTGCTCCCTATTTTCACGCTGTTTTTCAACTCAAGGCACATCCCCAAATATAAGACAGTTCCAAAGATGAATCAGACTATTCTAGTAATGAAACAGGTGTGCAAAACATTGTCTATGAATACCCAGGTAACTCGTCTTCAGCGCCCTGTTGCATTCCTGATTAAGTCTGGAATCAGTGATGTTGATGTGAGTGCAAATCCTGAAAAATATGTGGATCCTCTTTTCATTCTGCTCTGCTCTCCTCCCCTACCTGTTCCCCTCCACCTCGCTCATTCATTCCAGAGGTCAAACCCTGGGATTTGAGATTCACTCTATTGAAGGTGTAGGCATGTCACTGACTTGAGGTTCAAAACCCAAAAGGGACCTGGCACCTGTTGCTAGCAGAGATAGCCCAAAAAGAAAACCAAACCCAATCCTGCTCTAGAGTTATCGAGAGGAGGATTTCCCACAACAGGACTGTCTGCAGATGCTTGAAATGAAAATAAGTCCTAATGAACCCGAGTTTCTGATTAATTCCGCAGTTAAAATACATTTCAACATTCAGATACTTCAGGTACCTGATCACATATGTTTCCCAGACACCCTTTACCCACAAACTGAACTAGCTCAGACACTGAAATCTCCACCACAATTCATAAAAATACTTTATTGTATGTTTAAAATTCACAGTTTGGGAAAACCCCAAGTGACAAACAATAGCTAGTCCCATGCAACAGAAAGTTACATAGTAGAGAGACTCTTACGGGATTTGTTCCAGAGGAATTTCAAGGTGATAATAAAACTGTGAGAAGTGGAGGGGACACAAACACAGGAAGGGCAATAGACAGGAAGCCCAGGGGGACGTTAGAGCACGGAGCGGCTGGGGAAGGCATCGCCACTCTTGCACTTCCGAGCTGGAAAATGCCAAAGATGACTCTCTTCGTGCAGGTGAACAGTTGGAGTACTTCCAGCTTTGGAAAGGTATCGAGGTAGAGGTTTCTTCATTGATCTTCTCTCTAAGAAAGGCCATCACCTGTAGCAGAACACGCCTTGTTACTGAGAAGTTTAAGGTGGATATTTTGAGTTCTTTCCTTCAGATATCTTTCTCTTTTAATGATTTCAGTATGGAAAAGTCTCTTAATATTCACCTGACCTTTCTCAAAGGCAACATTTCCAACATGAGCTGTAAACCCACAGCTACTTTGCAAGGAAACATGAAGGAACAACCATTCTTTATTTATTTTTAGATCTTTCAAAAGCACTTTTCAGGCTGGAGGATAAAAAATGGGTCCTGGCCCCAGGAGATTTCTGTTTCATGCAATTAATTTACCATAACCCCAAAGGATCTGCACCCTGGAAATGCTTCTGACCTGATAGGATCCTTCAGGAGATATAAACTGGAAAGGGTGTAAACCTTACACACTTACATTCCTAACTCAGTGAGATGCAGTACTGCAATGAGAAACAATGGTCTTAGGTACCAGAGATCATTTCTAAGATTCATTGAATTGTCATCTGTGAGTTTGTGTGTGCAAGGGGATGACAGATTCTTTGGGATACAAGATGGTGCCAGTAACCGAGTTTTTCTAGCAAAGAGGCACAACGTTTCTCACCCTTCTCTCACAATGGCATCAGATGTCCTTCTCTGTCTGCTTCCCTCCCTCAGGTAACTGCATCTGTGCCTTCCGCTGACCATGTCCAACCCACCTTCATGTGATCAGAGAGGCCGTTGGGGTCTCGCGGTGTTTCTTCTGCCCATGCCCTTGATGATCAAGACAGTGCCGACAGTGATGCCCATCAGACCCACAATCAGGCCCAGGGCACACACCACAGTCTCGGTAGTCTCGGGGAGGGGGCTTCGCTCCTCAAACTCTGAAGGGGGGAATAAAACGGGTAGATGGTAATGAACGTCATAGGCAATAGCATTTAGGATCAAATGTAGTCGAGTGAACAGTTACTAATAAAGAAGGGGAGGGCAGAACGAGGTATGGAAGGGAATGTAGACTGAAAAGTGAAGGGCGCTGAGGAACGGGAGAGCACGGCCGTTTAAATCAGGCAGACATCGTGGACTACTTCTGAGTTCTAAGGGTCCAGAAAGAAGCATCAGAGGAGGAAACTTCAAAATGAAGAGGACTCAAGTGTCCTCCATACCCCAGTGCTTGAGGAGAGGTTGATCCAAACCCAAGTGCTCCACTTTGCAGTCATAGACGTCTTCAGTAGAGGGCAGGAAGGGGAGGTAGTGGAACTTGCGAAACAGGTGATCGTCCCTGGGGAGGAAGACTGTCGACGACACTCCCGTGGTGATGGGCTTTCCGTTTTTGAGCCACGTGACACTGATCACCGGAGGGGAGAACTTGTCAATGAAACAGATGAGGACGTTGGGTTCTCCCAGTTCCACGGGGCCGTGGGAGAGCACGGTGACCTCGGGGGGCACTAGGAGACACACGACAGAAATTAGCCTCCGTTCCTTCCGCTTGCTCCTCTCCCTCCCACACTGATTTGGGTACAAAAACATCTATTGATTCTAAAGCTATGAAGAAAAACAAAGCAAAGCAGTTAAAACTGTGCCCCATTCTCAGGTACATAGCTCTGACACTCGAGAGCCAATGCCAAGGGATGAGATACACAAACACCTCACTCCTGGCTGCCCCATCATGGGCTCAGGGCAGTGATTTGTGCATGATCATGGATGAGAGAGACAAAATTCGAGCACATCCAGAAAAGAACAAACTCATGAAGTCCTCGGGCTGTGCATGAGAGTTTGTGGTTTGCTTCTGGTAGGGATAGGGCTCTGGGAAGGAAAATGGCAATAATATAAGACAAATTCCTGAAGAATATATTTTGAAGCTGTGGGTTTCAACCCTAGGAATACACAGACAGAGGTACCGTTGGTGTCCGGAGTGTTGTTGGAGCGCTCCATGATGATTCCCAGGTTGGCTTTGTCCACAGCTATATTGGCCAGTGCACCCGGAGCCTCAAAGCTGGCATACTGTCCAAATTCCTCAAGCCTCCAGACTGTCTGCTGGTTTTGTAAGTCCACGTGGAAAATCTCATCACCATCAAAGTCAAACATAAATTCTCCTGCTTCATCAGGGGACATATAGAATTCTGCCTGGATGATCTTATGTTCCTCTGAAACAGCAGAAAAAGGAGTTTAGAGCGGGAATCTGGAGGAGG
Organism: Chinchilla lanigera; assembly: GCF_000276665.1. Taxonomy (NCBI): domain Eukaryota; kingdom Metazoa; phylum Chordata; class Mammalia; order Rodentia; family Chinchillidae; genus Chinchilla; species Chinchilla lanigera. The sequence continues at coordinate 1,112,207 of NW_004955437.1, read as the reverse complement.
AAATGAGGAAGGTCCCACAGGTGTGTGGATGGGATGTGGTGGAGGAGGAGAAGCCGGGGGAACAGAGGAGGATGGAGAGTAGGGACGAGTGGAAAACTGAGGTCTGGGTGGAGGGCATCTGTGCTGAACAGAGCTCGGAGGGGAGGAAGACGGGAGTTGGTGTTGAAGAGGGTGGACTGAAGGAGGTGACGGATGAGACGTTCAGAGTCTAGGACACCATTAACTGGCCCATGTTACTAGCTGAGAAATGTTTTTCTTTTTAGAAACTCAGCTAGTAACAAAAGCCAGTTAAAGGTGTCCTAGACTCTGAACATCTCATCTGTCACCTGAGATTAAAATATTTCCCTAAAATATTGCCCTAAAATAAGCCCCTAAGATTAAAATATTTCCTCCACTCTCCTTTACCCTGGCATTAAATACACTGAGGCAAGAACCCCAGAGCCTCTTTCTCCCAACACGGTGCTCTAAGAAGGGAATTGTGCCCTGAACAGTTTGAAGTTCAAACATTGCTTGAACTCTGGAATCAAATACAATCTTGAATGGGTGGGTTAGGGATTAAATCAGTGGTCGAGCACTTACCTAGCAGGGGTAAGGTCCTGGGTTCATCCCCAGTGCTGGGAAACAAGACAAGACAAAACAAACCAACAAGAACCCTTTCTTGTTCGTTTACTCACCTAGTGATCTTGAGTAAATTACTCTACCTACTCATGCGTAATTTTCTAATTATAGTTCTGTTGGCTTTTGATTCTGCCGTGGGCTTGGTTTTAAAATTAAATGAAAGGGAAAATGATTTCTTAGTGTACTGTCAGGCTTCCAACAAGTACCGTTCACATTTTAAGGTCAAAAACTATTTGTGTTTAAGGATTAGACAAATACAATTCAGGCTTGAGGTGCCCTGGAAATGAAGACCTTACCGTGTTCTAGAACACCCACTGTCTTGGATCAACCTTGGCAACTTGACCTTTCTTGTAATGCTTCTTATAGTAAGACTATCATTACGGGACATATTCTGATTGAAATGGAGTATACCGATATCAAGAGAATAATCAACTTGAAAAAGAAAATCTACAACTAGAGCGTATGCACCCCCATGGTGTGTGTGTAGAGGAGAGGGGAGGATTTCTGTATTTAATCTTCAGAGAAAAGGTGGGGGATTCCAGTGTTTGACTACATATGGATAAACCCAGAAATTCATTTAACATCTTGGACATATGCACAAACATAGATATTCTAGCTGTCACTTCCCATCACAAAGGAAAACCTTTACCTTTTTTAGGTAAGCACGACCATATAGGGCTCACTGTGGGCCCCACAATGGCCCTATGGATCTGGAAGCTGAGTTATTACTTTGTTTCCATCCTACCTGCATCCCTGGGGAGCGTCACTCAGGGTGAGAAGGAAGAGCACCTTTTCATCGTACATATTTACAATAACACAGATGTTTTCTCTGCAGATGGCGGAGAATAGTGTGGGACTCTACGTATTCATTTTTCCACTCTCTTAGAACTATTCCTAAGAGTGACTGCAGATCATATGAAATCCACTGTAGCATGGAATGGGGGAAGGAGATAGTTATCACTGTCCCGAGATACAGCAAATTAAATGAAATTAATATTGTTATTCCTGTCTTCCTCCCACCCTTGGGCAAGCCGTTGTTTTTCAGTGACTTTTCATCCTACTGATCTTCAATACAGTGTCTGCAGTGAAAATATGTTGACAGAATTTATGTGCCAAAAATTAATTACCATATGTTAAGATAAGAAGTTCTCATATTTTTTCTCATGTAATCCTAACAGAATTATTACAATTTTAAAATTTTACAAATATCAGAAAAAAATTAAAGCCCAGACATATAACTTGCAAATGCTTGTCAGAGAATGTTCTGACTCTTGCAATTGGCTTATACCAGATAATGGCAGTAATCAATTGCCAACTCAGTTTTGTTACTCTAAAATAAATTTGATTTATTTCAACTTGTGTGGTGAGGGAAGCATTCCATCAAGGTGCAATTTTATTTTCCTTGCTTTTTATTTTTATTTTTTAATTTTTTCTGTTTTTCAGACAGAGTCTCACTATGTAGCCTTGAACTCACTGTGTAGCCCAGGCTGGCCTCGAACTCCCAGCATGATCCTCCTCCCTCCCTCTCCCCACCCCCACAGTGCTGGGATTACAGGCATGCACCACCACACTCCCTCCTAGCAAGCTGCAATTTTTATACCTTCAAATGTAGACCCAGTATCTGTCACACTTTCACACCAAAGACTGCCTACAAACTTCCATACTTCATCTCCCCAAAACTTCACAGTACACCGTCTCCTGTTTTGTTTCGCTTAACACCTACCTTTGATAGCCCATGATCCCTGAGGCCTCATCAATACAGCTATTAAGAAAACTTCTAACACCAGGCCTCCCCTCATAGCCATTTTCTTCTTGGGTGCTCTGATGGGAGTCAGTAGAGCTCACAATCCAGTCAGAATACACAGGAGTAAGAGAAAAGAAGATTAAGATTTCAAATCAGTTGATCATTAGCCAATCAGAAAAAAACATTTTGAGATGACACATCTGTTGCTAGTGGCAGAGTTCTTGTAAAAGGTTCAGGATAGGAGGTAACACAGTTCATTAGATAAAGAAGTATAGTTCTTAAACAGACAGAACAAACCTTCAGGTTCTGGAGAATATTACTCAGTGCCTCAGTCTCCCATCTCTATCCGTGTTCTAGGAAGGGATATACTTGAAGCATACTAGTGAGAATAGATAGACTCCATGGAAACATTCGAAAGGGAGATTAAATAGAGATCCTGAGTTGGGCTGTGACAGCAGAGGATGGATCAGCTGAAGAGAAAGTCACTTGTCAGACCATGGAGAATACATGAATTTTGGCAGCACTGGCTGAGAGCTTCACAGCGGTTTCTTGCTTCATCTCTGCTCATCTCCCAAACCCCAGGGTGATCAGCAGCCTTGATCTTAGGATCCATAACATTATGTGTACTTAGAGGCCATGGAAGAAAAACTCCGGAGTTTCAACTCTGCTGAAGCTGGAGAGGGTGGAAAGCTCCTTGGAATGTGGGTAGTGCTTACTAGAAACATGGGCAGTAAGGGAGGGAGCTCCCTATTTCTGTTAGAAACTGGAGGACTGTAGATGAGGATCCCACCTGGGAACAGACCTCACTTCAGACGCCGATCAGTGACTGTGGTAGAGGAAACCGGGCAGAGCTCATTTACTGAGCACACTGAGCATGACAACCTGCAGGAGGCTCTACCCTTCTCCACGCAGCTCAGGCGATTATACAGCCTCGCCTTCTGTCACATCATTGTTCAGTTTATGATTCAAAGAAAATGTTTTGATATTTCCAGAACACTGGGAGTTAGTAGGCACTGCATCCTATGTCTCAAAATATAGTGCAACAGAAAGGAAAACGTTAAGCTACAGACAGAAAGGACTGAAATTCCAGTACTTCTGATGGAGAGCAGTGAGGTAACCCCTCAGACAGTGAGCCTGCTGCTTAACACAAGTCGGGGCACCTCTGCTCAGGCTAGATTTTCTTTTTCTTTTCTTTCTCTTTTTTGTTTTTCGAAGTTTTCGTGGTTTTATTTAAGCACAAATAAACATGCACACGAGCCGTCTACTCGTTGTCTTCACTGCACAGCCTGGTATTGGTTGGTGACTCGGATGGCGAGCTGGGCTCTCAGAGGAGACGTTGTGAGCCATCTCTGCACAGTAAGACTTGTTGTACATCAGCAGCACCTCCAGCTCCTTAACGTTGCACATCAGGAGTTTCTGAAAGCCACTGGGCAGCATGTGTTTTCTTTTTTGTTTCTTCCATAACCTCTGTGGGCATCAGTATCTGGCCCTGAACCTTCTCTGCACCCTGTTGTAGACGCCTCCGCATTTCTGCCGGTTGTGCTTGATTTTGACATATCGATCCCACTGGCGCCGATGAACTTCTTGGTCCTCTTCACCATCTCGGGCTTCATGAGATTTGAGAACTGCCATGGTGCCAAGTCAGAGATGGGTGCCACCTCTGTAGGCAATGCCAATGAAGAGGCTAAGATTTTCCACACCGTGGTGTTGAGGTCTTCCGCTTTCAGGAAGCCGTCTGTACAAATTATGAGAGGAAGCATGCTACACATTGTTGATTATCTCATCACATCCAAGGACTTTCACTAGCTCTGATATTGAGTCCTAAGTCACTAAGAAGACTGTACTCATAGTACAGGTCTTCCCTAAGGTTATTCAGTTATAAATTTCCTGGAAACAAGAGAATGCATCAGGTGAGAATTCTACAGTATCCTATGATTTTGCTTACAAGTTTCTCTTTCAGAGAAAAAACAAAGCAGTGTAATTTTTCTGTCTGCCCTTTACTAGCGGCCATAGCACCATATTATTAAAGGTGTATATGAGTACATGGTAAATTCAAAGACATTCTACTCATTCTAAAAGCACATCCAACCCAAGGAGTTTTTCAGCAACTTATGACATTGTTTAATCCCAAGGTGCAGATTAGTTCTCCACAAACATCTCATACTTCATTTGTCTGTGTTGAGATTGCTGAATTTGGGAGAATTTAGAAAAGGCTTTCAGTTCCCCTTCTGTGTAAGAGAAGAGAAGTTTTCATCTGAACAGGACTCATGGTTTCCTATCCTCCCAAATTCTAGCTTCCTGTGCATCTCAGGGGATTTCTGAAAATATCTGATGACATTAAATGTCACAACTGCACCAGTCCGAGTTCAGCTGGGAGCTGGCAGTCCCTATAGATGCTCTACAAGAATTGGATCTAAGATAAGGAATTAGAATCATACCTTAAAACTCTTCGGAAGTCTAGGAGAGCACAAGTCAGTGAAGACCCTTAACTTTAAGAAGTCAGGAACCTGTGGGAAACCCCTCCTGACTGCAGTTTCCCGGAGCCCTCAGGGAGGGGACTGTCTGCTGTGGATGTCTCATGTCTTCCCCTGCTATCACTCACATCTGTGAAACCCTTGTGCCCACGTTATAAAATAACCTCAACCTAACTCTACTTCCCTAATGTCATAATAGTGAGTCTCCCTGGGAAAATGTATGTTCAGACCTTAGAGCAAGGAAAACCAAGGAAATACGAACATTCTTGCTTCTTTTCCCCAAGATACAAACAGGAAATTAGAAGGAATTGGAAACTTTATAAAAATATAAATATATATAATTTTCTATCAGCTGTGCCTCCAATCTATCTCCCCACTATCTCAATCTTATTCTCCCACGGTGCCAAGTCTAAAACAAGAGGAAACCCTGCTCTGGAGACGAGGTCAGGGCTTGAGAATAGAGACTCTCCACACTGCACCCAGACAAGTCCGGGATCTCAGCACTTCGTACGTGTGCGTGATGTGAGTTCCGAGGCCCCCAGCCCCTGTTGTAGCTTCCCTTCCCCACCCATCTCCCCCTGCGTTCAGGAACTTCATGGTGTTCTCCTTGTTGAGGATTAGCACCAGAGATCCAAGAGGAGATTCCGTAGACCTTTTATTCCCAACTCTCCACAAAGCAGCCCTTCTTATTCTATGCTATTTCTCCATGTCCTAAGAGGTGGCAGTACCTAGTCTGCTGAAGTAACCTCCATCAGAACGCATACTGGGAACCGCTGATACCAGCAGCTCTGCCAGGGTGGCAGGTTATGGACTTCTAGCACATCCTGTGTGAACAAAGGGCTTGTGATGACTGGGTTCATCTTTAGCCTGGAACGTTGATAGGTGGAGAATTTGATGTGTTCTGTGTCTACTTCCACTTGAAACCTGATATTTTAAAGACTCAACTGTCCGCCAGGCACAGTGGCACAAGCCTGTAATCCCTGCACTGAGGGAGGCTAAGGCAGGAGGATCAATAGTTTAAGTGCAGCCTAGACAATTGAGACAGCACCTGTCTCAAAATAAAAAATAATACATAAAAAGGGACTAGAGGTGTCGTTCAGCGGTAGAGAACCTCTAGGTTCATCTTTCCACTCCAAAGTCAGCATAGGTTATGAGGATATAGGATATTCTAATACGAAATTGTTTTCTTTTTCTGAAAAAGTTCATATCTTCATCTGGGAATGCTCTTTAGGCCTCTCTCTAAGAAATAAGGAACAGTTTTATGCACCTTTTCATATAAGACAAAGTAGAGATGTGCATCCTGAAATATCATGTTCTGTCGCATGAGTTCTAATGGTGGGACCCCCTCATGGTGTGAGTGATTGTACAGAATTCAGATGTAGTTTGTGAAAATCATTGCCCGTACCAATGTCTTAAAGTATTCCGCTGTGTTTTCTTCTAGTACTTTCAAAATTTCAACTCTTATATTTAGCCTTTGACCCACTTTGAACTGATAGTTTTTTTTTTTTAACAAAGTGAGAGAGAGAAGTCAGGTTTCAATCTGCATGTGTAGATTTGATTTTCCCAGCATCATTTGTTGAGAGGCTGCTCTTTCTCTGACGTATGCTTTTGACAACCTTGTTAAAAATCAAATGTCTGTAGATGCATAGACTTATTTTTTGAGATCTCTATTCTGTTCCATTTGTCTGCACCCCTGGTTTGACACAAATATTCTTGCTTACTACGACTCTGTAGTAGGCTTTATGTTAAGGTATTGTGATACCTCTAACTCCATTCTGTTTTTTCAAGACTACTTGAGGTGTTTTGTGTTAAACAACATTAATTTGAAACAGAAAGCCAGTTTGATTTTTGAAGATGGAACACTTAAAAATTATAATTTTACATTAAATCACAATTGTTTAGTTAAGTGGTTTATATATGATCATGAAACGAGTCACAAATGATTTCCTTGCCCCAGTTTATATCAGTGTCAGTGGTCATGCTATTCTTTACGCGCAGTTTTCCTTTCTCCCGCTTCATCCATTACTCTTTGTTCTCTACGAGTCTCCAAGTACATGCTCCCTAGTATTGAAAATGCCATGTGCCCAGTGACGTTCCCACCTCCTGCCCCCACAGCCCTCAAAGACCAACCGACCAGCCCTCGCATTCCATTTCACTCACTTTCCTTCCACAAAGATTTACTTCCTCATAGCGATTAAATTATACTTTCAGTGGCTATGTTTTCTACTCTTAAAACTGCAGATGACTTGAAAGCAGGATTTATCATTTTTCCCGTGTGTTTGCAAGTCTAGAAATGACTTGCAAGGAAAGATGACAACAATGAATTTAAACTAATAAAACAGGCTGCTTCTCTCCCTACCCTCCCTCCTCCCCTCCCCGTTTCTTCCCCCCTCCCCTCCTCCCTCTCCCCCTCCTTCTCTCTCTCTCTCTGTTTTTTAACTAACAGACATCCATTTACAAAATAGCATAAGAACAATGCAAACAAAACAGAGTTACAGACAAAGTTGTAGGAAACTAACACTGGTTGTTGTATTACTTATTGATATCTTCAAAGTGGTTTCTCAGGAAAACAAATAGACATGCAAGATGGATCAGACAAGTAATCATTAACTGTTCCTTTCTGTAGAGCAATAGAGGACAGTAGTACAACTATGTTAGCTACCCTATATACACAAACATATATGATTTCCCCTTCTTTCCCTTCTCTTTTCCCACACCCAGTTGCCCTTTACTTTTGAGCATTTTCCTTTCATTTCACAATGTCTATCATACCTCCTAGTTTTTATTCATGCTTTCAGGTCTTACACTAGTGAGACAATATGATGCTTACACATGCAGGTCTGATTTATTTCACTTA
>NW_004955437.1:1058839-1104267 GCF_000276665.1 Chinchilla lanigera | reverse complement strand
TCTCTCTCTCTCTCTCTCTCTCTCTCTCTCTCTCTCCTTCCACAGGTTGAGCCGCTTTAAACAGGGAAATTCCCCTGGAGATTGAAGCATATCTGGTGGCGGCAGCCATTTTTCTCCTCTTTCCTTCTGCAGTCTCTGAACTGAGTTTTACAGAAAAAGCATAAAAGCAACTTGAAAAAGGAAGAGATTGGAAGTTAAGATTTGGGACTTTCTGGGACACAACTGTGTCTTTCCTGAATTCTGAAGTCTGTCCTGGAAACCCAAGCACGTCCCTGGACAAGTTTGCCATCTACTGGCCATGTGTGGAACTTCAGCTACGCGATTGGAAAGAGACCGGCTCCGGGGAGATGCGGCCCCGGATGGCAGGCGACAAGGGGCGCAAAGAAACAACCGGGGTGCAAATGTAGGACGCCAGTAGATCACTGCGCTTTATTTTTAATCCAGTTTTTCAGCATCCAGAAAGCCCTCTTATTTCCAGTGCGAGACGAGCCTGAGTATCTCTGAATTACGGCTGAAGCCCACATTCTGTGGACCTGTTCCTCTTACAAATATCTTTGGGAATGGGTCGTGATTTCTCCCCTTTTAAGTCACTCCAGGCTGAAAGGATGGGTTCAGGCCGGACATTTCGGGGCCGGTAGGGGACGGGGCAGGCCCCAAGGGGGCTGAGGGTGCAGGGGTCGCTTTGGCTGACTAAACGGGGAGTAGAGAGCGAAGGTGAAGCTCTAGAAGGTTCCTGCCGCAGGACGGTGTCCCTAGGCGTGGACAGCCCGGCTCTAGCTCAAGCACTGCGGGCTAGAAAGGAATTCCTCACTCCGTGGGCGCGGCTCCCGCGGGCTCCCGGGGGCGTGTGAATGTGTTAACACACGTGCTGGGCCTCCCACGTCCGCCGGGGGTCAGCACCGCGGCTCCGCCAGCTCGCTGATGTGTGTTCCACCGCTTGGCGTCTCCCCCAGGAATTCCATGCTTAGAGGGGCAAAGCCCCGGTGAAATCAGCTTTCCCATATTATCCCTTTCGATAAATGCATGGTAATTACGACTCGTTTTATACTCTTGTAACTTCTCCATAAAAAAATAAATATTTTAAAGTAAAATGTAAAATATTTAAATTTTAAAAGTAGAACATTTCAGAGGAACCGACTGAGCAGGCACTTTTTGGATTCCCGGAGCGGTGCCACGCCCAGCAGTGCAAGGAGCGCTTCAGGCAGGCTGTCGGCGCCCCGCAGCTAAGCCCTGCCCTGGCATCCCGTAAGTGTTTGCTTCAAGGGTCACTGCTGGGAGGTCTACTGTCCTCCTCCCCGCCTCTTCTTTTCTTTTTTGGACTTCTAGCGACAAATCTCTGACGCGGGAAGACTTTTCCAAGAGCACTGAGTCTGGGTGAGAGTGTAATTACTCTGCCCTTGTGGCGAGAACTTCAGGAACCCCAGCGTTTATTCTCCTTTCCTGACTCCTAACTCTGTCTCTCTGCGTGGCTCTCCCTCCCCGGCTTCGGCCAGATGGGAACGCTGTGCTTCCCTTTGGTCGGAAGGCCATCCGCACAGCCCGGAGCCCTGCAGTTTCCCGAGCCGAAGCCCGTTTGCACGCCCACTGCCTCCCGCTGGGGCCCAGGCGACCCCGGGCGAGGGAGGGTGAGTGAGGAGCTGCACACACCGAGGAGAATCCAGGATCTTCCCGATGGTTTATTCCCAGCCCCCCCATCCGGAGACCCCCAAGATGTCACAGAGGGAACTTCAGCCTAGTCGTAGACCTGAGTAACTTGCTTCAGTTCCCACAGGGCTTGAGCTGACCCTCAGGCTCACCTGCAGGCTGGGGGCCACCTTTGTGGATCACGGTTTTTGGCTTGCTCTCCCGTCAGTTAACCTGTCCCGTGTGCCCACAGCCGCTCTAGCGTCTGCTCCACCCCTTACTGACCCTGCAATGGCCAAGCTGACCCCAGTACTCCAGGCTTAAATATTACCCTAGACAGAGGGAGAACCATTCTCTCTCCCAAAGCAGGCTAACTCCTGTCCTATGTCTGTAAAATTTGCAAGAGAAATACGAAAAACGTCCATTTTGATTTTTAATTTTTTTTAATTTTATTAGTGCATATTAGTTACACAGAAAAGTTAATTTTGTTTTGACATGTTCGTACACGCATACATGACACGGTGCCTTGATTGCTTTCACCCCCCTTTGCTCCCTGTCCTTTTCTGCACCCCTTTCCCAATGCCCTCCTGGTCCCTGAGAGTGTCCCAAGACATACGGCTTCAAACAATCATTCAGAGCCACATATTTCTTTTGAGCAACAACAGAATCAAACTTTCTCAGCTGCAGAGTTCTGGGGCGTACAGGCTGGTGGGAGAGGAGGCGAGGTGGCGTGAGATTCCCGCTCAGGGGACTCAGGAGGAAAGGCCACCACCGTCCGCCTGTGAGCATCGGGCCCCAGCAGGGCTCTTGGAACACCAGCCCAAATGGGAGGGGCTCGGGGCCATGTCACCCGTTTCCCCTCCAGAGAGAAAACAAACCGGAAAGGACCGTGGCATGACCGGCCGCTAGGCTATGGGGGCTGCGGATCCTTCTTTCCCTTCCTGTATAAGTTCGCCGCTCCGTGAACCACATCGTCTTCATGGTGAGTTGACCTGAAGCTCTCAAAGCTACTTTCCCCCAGGTCCCCGGGAGCAGAGCCTGAAGCCTGAAGGAGAAATCATCGCCTAATTTCTGTGTGTGTAAAAGACACCTCTTGGGTTCATGTTTTTCTTATTCTCGTCTTTTATCATCTTTCTTGTTCAAATCTTCCTTCTTCCTAAGATTCTCCACTCCCCGTATCAGCACACCTAACAACTAAATACTTTCTATCATATCTATATGCTCGTTCTACCTTTTAAAGAATATTCAGTGGGAGCAGTGTACATATTACCCTTACATTTACACAGGAAGTTGGGACTCCAGGAATCAACTATCTATCCAAGTACGTTTTCTCCAAATTCATGGGAAATTTTGAATCAACATATGAGACATCTTAAACTTTTGTCACCTGTTGGCTGAGGGAGTCATGAATATGCGTCACTCCTGTAGCAGCTCTGGAAAAAGACACAGTGCTGAGTGAATCCTGCCTTGAAGAAAACCTCGTGGGCTCAAGACTGTGCATGTGTCTCTGCCGCCCTCTGGTGGTCGCGTAGATCCTCCGTCGCTCCTGTTCTCCCTCTTGCCGTCGCTAAGATCCTCCTTCTTCCCACCGCCCTGCTAGAAGCATTTGTCCACCCCGCGTCTCCCGGAGGTGGACGCTAATCAGCGTTGCAAAGAGAGTGTGTCTTCTTTTTGTCTTCCACACAGGGTGTGTACGCAGAACATCCACCCATAGCAAATAGTGTAAATTAGGACATAGTTTTCATTTCAAAATTGGAGGACTTTTGAGGACGTGTGTACAAATGGTTTGTGAGGGAAAGCACACGCAAGTTTAAATGAAGCTTCTTTATGGAGTCCACTGGTGCCCATGTGATGGGCCATAAACAAAAATTCAAAAGTGGACACTGACTGAGGAATCCCAGCACAGGGTGCAACATTGTGATGGCACAAAAGGTGTTTCCACAACACGAATTCTGATGTGAAAATTAATCTTTCTATTTTTATATTATTTTAATTTTTATGTCAAAACTATGAAGTCTTAGAGCAGAAGAATTAATTTGCAGTTTCCGGGTAAACTCGGTGACTTTCACAGCGCCCATTTAAAATCTGTCCCGCTCCTGCCATGTTGGTTCTGAGTGCCGCGGAAGGGGACCCTGCGGGGCGGGTGTGGGAGACCCTCCTCATACCTCCAGCGCCACCCCCACTGCATCTCATGGTCGCGTCATGCTCCCCGGTGTCACTGTCTTTCAAATACCGGTGAAGATGACTGCTGTTTCTGGAACACCACGTTCCTCTTACTGTAATATTCCCTGCCAGCAATTCAGGCAGCAAACTTTTATTCCAACATTTTCATCTTCCAGGACCGACCTCTTCCTGCCTCCTTACTCTCTCACACTGCTGGAGAGGAGTCTGTGGGCACTGCTGCCATCTGGGAGCCAGAGGCCAAGGAGGGAGCAGACCCCTCTCTTCTAACTGAAGGAGAAAGGGTTACAGGCCCCGGGCCCTCATTAATGGTGAACTGTTTTTATCTCCTCTGCAAACCCCTCATCCTCCACCATGAGGGGTGTCCTTTCTAGACTGAAGGAGAGAGGAGGAAATCCCTCCACGGAGAACAGTAGCAGCACATTAGGCGGCCCAAGTATGGGCTGTGTGTAACAACGGCAGGAAAGAAACCTCTGGACAAAGCAAAACTTATCATAAGGCTACATGTATGTGTGCGATTCGATTGAAATGAAAATCTCCAATTAAGTTGCACATCTGGAGGACTCTTAAACCACGGGCATGGATCTGCAGACCCCTCACATTCAAGTAAAATGGACCTCAGAGGAATGAATGTCAAGGAAAATCAGACTGAAACAGGAGCACACACAAGGGGGCCCAGAACCTTTGCCGTCACATTCTTTGTGCCAAGATATGATGTGGAGAAGTGGAACAAAATTCTCTGGCTAAGTATCTGAGACTAATTAAACCCTTTACTGTTCAGCAAAAGGAGAAAAAAAAAAAACCTAGAGTATAAAGAGCAGTAAAAGTAGCCCCCAAGGACCTTGACCCGAGGTTCGGGTCTGGGAAAAGCACTTCCTGTCTGCACCTCCTCTCCTCCTCCATGGAGTAAGAGGGGGCACATTTGATCGTCAGTCTTGCTGCCAACACTGCAGCCCAGGGGGCACCAATTTCTGGGGAAACCTGGCCCCAGGTGTGGAGTGTCTGATGTGAGGCAGGTAGAAAGCAGTGTGAATGAGCAGCATGAGGCGCTGCCAGAGCAGACGGTGGTTCTGCGTGAGGATCTCACCCGCACAGGCGGAGTGTGGAAGAGGGACCTGGAATGCACCGTAGCTTTCTGGGGAGAGTGCGCGGAGTCAGGGACACAATAGTATCGGCAGGTCTAAACAACTCCCAAGGACAGAATCCAGTCAAAGTTCATGTGTCCTCCAAGTTTCACTTTTGAAAGTATTGTAGCCGGTGGGGGAGGTGAGCGTGCTACTACCTTGATTGGAGTCTCCCGTTCAGAGAGCACCTCGGGGGCTTGGCTCTGCGTCCAGCTTGGCAACATTAATTCTCCCTTCACCCAGAGCTCCGGGAAATCAGGGCCACCTCCGCCCGCTCTGCTGCCCCATAGTTTGTCTCCAACAATCGCCCTTCAGGACTTTGATCTACTTTTCAACACCTGCTGTGTAGCTGAAGGGCACTCCGGAGATCAAGTGAGGAGAAGACCCAGGGGCCTCTGATTTCCCACGGGGGGGAAAGCACGTGAGTGGATGGAGTGTTTGGGGAAGAATGGCCATGGGAAAGTCAGAAGTTCGCTAAGACAAGGAGGGGGGCCCACAGGCAGAGCCACTGTCCTGGGGAAAACTCTGCTACCTGTTTATACCTTTCATTTACATTTTCTATTGATCTTTCTGTGGCCATTTTTCAAAGTGCTACCATAGTCCATTTGGTCTTTGCAGCGTTTCCGTGAGGGAGGCTTGCTATAGAAGGGTACTATTTTAAAATCAGAGCATCAGGATCGTGTTTTTCCTTTTTCATGTATGATGCTGGGCTTGTGTCTCTGAATCGTGATTACATGGTGATTCTACAGCTTGGGAAATGCTAGCAATGATTGTCTGCACCAGGGAGGAGAGAATGTAGAAGTTCAAGGAAGTAAAAGATGTCCTTGGTCTTGAAAGTGGAAACAAAGTCACCCGGTCTTCTAGAAATCTTTTTTACTATACTCCGGTTTCTCTTCAGATCCTATAAATCTTTCGCCTTTTTTACTTTGCCTTCTCTCTAAAAAAATATGTTTCAACATGCAACAAACTAGAGTTACTTTGAGGTTTATGTAGACATAGGAATTTCAAACTTCATGCATGAACTGAATTAATGTCAGTTACAAAGTTTAGACAAAACAAATATTGTGACTACTTGGTCTTTAAGGGATTTAACTTTTAACACATTTTACTTGAATGAAATCCTGAATATTCATGATTTGTAGTAATTTGTGATTTTCTGTGACGTGAGTTCGAACAGCACAGACATGGAGTGCTGGAATTCATGACTGCTAGTCACCCAACATTTAAACGCAAGTAACCCTTATCACTACGTCCTAACACTTGCATTTTATGTAGAAAATTCAATGGACTATGAGTTGCTTTGAGAATTGGGTGAGGCAGATCCATATTAAATCACATATTATGATGATATCAAAATTTATCATATTTAATATCAAGAGCTGTTTCAGATGATCCTTGGTCCACATTCAGATGTAAAATAGGAAAGTAAAAAGCTTACAATTAAAATATTCTAATTAGAGTTTGCAACTTAAGCCCAATATTTGTGCTCCAAAGTATGTGTCCAAAGATTTTCAACCTGGCAACAGCAGAGAGTCCACAGCAGGGTTCTCCCTGGGCATTATGGATATGATGGGCTGGAGAAGTCTTTGCTTTAGGGGCTGTCTTGTACACTACAGGACGCTTAACAGTGTCACTGGCTTCTAACCATTATATGTCCCCCTCTGTCCAGTTGTGACAATCAAAAATGTCATCAGACATTGACAAAATGCCCTCTAAGGGTCTCTTTTGAGAATACCGATCCAAAGCAGTTGTCCTTCCTTCATTCCCTCTCACAAATCTCTCCCAGAGCACTGGGGGAGGTTCAAATGCATTTTCACATTTTCCAGAAGCTTCCATGATTTAGACACTTTTTTTTCCTGTAGGGTATGCTAAGCTTTTCCCTCCCTACTTTAAAATCAAATACCTACCTAGAGGAACAAAAAACCTGTAAAGTGATGGGTAGCACGCACGGGGCCTTCGTGGTCCACAGCACTGAGGAATGGTGGTTGGCATGAGCTTTGTAGAAATTTCTTTGCTGTTGTTTGATGGAAAATATTTCTGCTCTTCACAAGAGGAGTTGAGGAGGCACCCGAAATGTCCTTTAGCCTCAAGAAAAGTAGAGGATTAATTTCACAGGTGAGCTACTGACGGTCTGTACTGTCTTGTAACAGTCTCATCTTCATGTAGATATGTGGATCCTTGAGACCTGCATTTATGACTGAGCTAGTAGGTATACCTTAAACGAAAGTAGGTGTTTTTAGAAAGAAGACAAAGTAATATTAAAGTAGCAATAATCTCTGAAATCTCCTGATTCACAATCTCCATTTCAGATAGTTGACTTCTGGACATCCTCTCCCATAAAAATCTCACTAAAAGGAGTTCCTGGAAAAGACAAGTAGTAAATGACTCGACATTGCTCCAGAGCTGCTTCTTCCAACTTAGTGTGAAGCAAATCAAGGGTGGTGGCACATGCCTGTAATCGCAGCACTTGAGTGGCTGAGGCAGGAGGATTGCTGTGAGTTCAAGGCCAGCTTGGGCTACATAGTGCATTCAAAGCTAGCCTGAGCTACATAGTGAGACCCTGTTTCAAACCAAAAACAGCAAATTTTGAGAAGCAAATTTTTATCTTAATAAGATACCTAACACATCAATATAGTAAGTCTTACATGTCTTCCACTCTGAATTTTTCCTTCTCCACATTAAGGCTGTCTGTCCTGGTGAGGTTTTTATTATTATTATTATTATTATTATTATTATTATTGTTATTATTATTGTTTGGTACCGGGGCTTTTTGGATTTGCTGATCTCTCTCAATTAGGGTATTTCTGTTATTCATTCCTGTATGCCTTCAAGACTACTCTGAAAGCCACTTAACATCATTTTCCGTGACATCTTCTTATACAGCACCACCTTCATGGCTCTTTCCTTCACTTTCCAAAGCCCCTGTGCCCCTGAGTTCTCTGAATGATGGCACCAAATGCTGGCTTCCTGGTGGGACAACAGGGAAGCAGAGCTTTGAGCTCTGCCCTCTACATCTAGGCAATGGTGATGACGAGGGGCTGAAGGAGGATCAAGGGAAAGATGAAAACTATTTGAATCTTGCTCTATGATTTCTGTGTGGTCTCAGGTTGACCTATGCAGTTTTTCATTTTTGAATATTATTGTCTGCTGAGCTCAGGAGTGCTTTTCATTTCTATCCTAAAGCTTCTTTAGGCCTAAGAAATGAAATGCAGCACAGTAGGGGAAGGGGTTGGACACCGTCAATAAGTGCAAAGAAATCAAGCCTTGGATATTTTAATTTTTGATCAGGAAGGGATTGATGTTGATTTCTTATTAAGACTGAACAACTTTGGAAACCACAGAACGTAGCCTCACTGAGGCAGTCTGTCTTCTCCTTGTGTGTCCCAGGGAAGATGGTGGAATTTCCAGGGTACAGTCTATCCGGCGTGATTGCCTCCTACCTCTTCATCCTGCTGACCATGAAACCACAAGGTAGGCTCCTCTTCTTCCTTTTGCTGTACACTGTAATGCTCCTGTGATCCCAGTGAGGCACTGACCTCACCTCAAAAGGGCTAGTACAGTATTTAAGAGTGCAGGTCCTGTGGCCCAAGCACCCGTGTTCCAAAGGGGCTTTCCATTCCCAGCCGTGTCACCGTCGGAACATTATTTAAGCACCTTGCTCTTTAGCTCCTTGTGATGAGAGTAATCATGGTAACTGTGCTTCACAGGCTTTAAGGGGCAATGAAATTTACGCAGAGAGCGCTAGGGTCAGCGGGGGTGGGGGGCGTGGAGCTGTTCATCCACTCTCGTGATTCCATGCATTAGAAAGCTTTGGGAGCAAGAAAAGCAGCTACTTATTACCATCCATTAAGCAGATACGTGTAAATAAGGAACTAGAAGCACACTTCCAGGAAGTGGAGCTGGAAATCTCAGTAGCTGGCTTGAAGCAGACAATGTGCTGCACTTTGGAAAACAATGACGAAAATTCATTGTGGGAGGGAAATAGTAGAGCTCCATGGCCGTGCAGCCTGGAAAAGTGGAAGAAAAACACGTGGACCGGCATCGAGAAGGAAGCTGGACAGGGTCACACAGATTCCGGATTCAACGCTGTAGAGACTGGGAGATGCTGACGCTGCCACGCACACTCCGCAGTCCCCGAGCCTCCAGAGAACTCAGCCAGAGTTTATGACCACACTGAGACTCCATCGCTGAAGAATGCAAGCACATCTTTGTGTAGCTTCTATAGATATTTGTTAAGCGGCATCTATTTTATATTGAGCAGCAACTAAGAAAGGTGAGTTTCTCTCTCGGAAGAACTGAGACCTGCAAAGAGAAAGGGAAACAAGCCTGGAGCATTTAGAATGAGACAGGACATAATAGATGCTACATGTGAAATTGTTAAACATAGTAACACGCAGAATTATGAAATTTTTTCATATTTCAAATAACAAAGAGGGAGGTTAAACATGACTTAAAATTTGATTGGAAGACTCAATCTCCCTGGAGAAACCACAGCCCTTTACCCACAAAAACTGTGAAAACTGCACTATGCATATCCCAATAATTGAAGCCTTAACCTTCTCAGAAAAAACAAAACAAAACAAAACTCAGTTCCTTACCTAGGACAAGAGTGATCTTGAAAAGCTGAAAATCTAATAAACAAATGTATAACCTAAATTCTAGGAAAATGACTAACAGGTTAACCACTACCACAAAGTTTCTAACTATAAAACAAATATATGTGTTAACTTATTTGAGAATAAAAACAACCTAGAGTTGGTGGCTTTACTAGAGATGGTGGCTTTACTATCTGAAAGATGAAGAGTCTAAGATTCCAAACCTGAAAACTTCACTGAGAGTAATAGATTTGTGTCCGAAAGACAAAGCTGATACTGGACATTTTGGGGATGTGTGCCGATTTTTTTAACTGCTTTTATTTAGGATATGAATGATTCTTTCTTCAACAAGAGTAGGTATGAATAATAATGATGGATTTCTCTAGAACATTCAAATAACATTTATTACATTTTATTAACATTAAAATAATGTCTGCCTTCTCCAGGTGCCTCATTCTAATACACTGGATCTCCCAAAGCAAGCACACGGTTCCTTTGACAGTGATCTCTGACTCCTCCCTCTCCCCCCCCCCCCGTCTTGTAGATGACCTCAGGGTGCTTGGCCCTGCCGGTCCCATCCTGGCCAAGGTGGGAGAGGATGCTCTACTGACCTGCCAGCTCCTCCCCAAGAGGAGCGCAGCGCACATGGAGGTGCAGTGGTTCCGCTCAGAGCCCCGCCCAGCTGAGACTGCACACCAGGACGGGACCGAAATGGTCGAGGTGCAGATGGAGAAGTGCAGAGGCCGACTGGAGATGATCGAGGACAGCGTTGCCGAGGGAAGCGTGACTCTCAAGATACACAGCGTCCAGCCGTCCGACAGTGGGCAATACTGGTGCCGTTTCCAGGACGGGGACTATCTTGGCGAAGCAAGCTTGCTGCTCCAAGTAGCAGGTGACTATCTTGGCAAAGACAGAGACTCAGAGGGGAGAGGAGATTCATCTGGGGTAAGAATTTCCTTTGAATCCTCAAGGCAGCTATGATGTTCAGTCCTTTTCTCTGGGTCACTTAAAAACAGGTAGTTCCAAAATCTTCAGAGCAAGCTCCCTTATAAAGTACTTTGCTAAATTTAACTTGCATAATCTTGACCATCCTTAAGGACTATTTGGGAGCCATGGCATGAGGACATCAGTAATTTTGCCAGGGCACAAATTTGTGCCACAAAAAGCTGGTAAGTCGAGAGAGTAAGTCGACTGCAGAGTGAGTCCAGGAGGCTGCCCAGCAGCGCTGTCTCAGCGGAACTGGTTGGCCTGTGGCAAACTCATCAGCCGTGAGTGAGATGTAAAACTTCATTTCTCTGTGTAAAGCCCATTGCTGGGTTCTAGAATGAGGCTGCAGTGAAGAACATTTTGCTTTCACAGAGAGTGCCGTGTGCCATGCTCAGTGGTTCCAGAACCCTGGGTGCGTTTGGAAGCCTCCACCCGGCGGGGCAAGGCGCTGCAGAGCACCGTTATTCAGTGAAGCAGGAAGGGTTGGGGAGGAAGCGGGGAAATGAAGGATTGGGTCTGCCTCATGGGACAGTATCTGAAAAGTAAACCATCGTCTGGTTCCTGACGGCAATCGCTGCTCCATGCTAAGGAGAAAGCCAGGTAAAGCCATTTTCCTTACTAGGAAAGCGGATTTGGGGACATGTCAGTGTCTTTGGCTGGTGCTGCTTCTTTGCAGTCTTCACAGTTAATAATTCATAGATGACTTCAGAGTGTTTCACTTCTACATTTTTTAACATCCATAACTGTGCCTTTTACTGTTATTGCATTCAAGACGATTTGAACTGGGTGAAAGAACCTTTGTGTCTCTGAGACATAGGTGAAGGGGAGCTGATGCATTTCTCTATTAGGGATGTTTGCAATTACGCCAAACTTTTTCTATGGCTCCAGGTAAAGCGGGTGGGTTTCTTTCTCTCCATAGATGATAAAGACCACATTCCATCTGTGGAAAATATAGTGGGTGTGGGAGTTGTAGAGTTGAATACAGAAAAAATGTATGACTGCAAATTGCACTAAACTGGAATTTCAAAATGGTGCTTTCAAAAACATTTTCCCTATAGAGTGGGCTATTTAAATACAAGAACTCCTCAAGTAATTTATCTAATGAGCTCCAACACTACAACCACCAACAAGAGAAATGAGAAGAATGTCCCCATGGAGGTGACTTCTGCATTTATGTTATTTGGTTGAACTCTGGATATCATTCAAAATGTCAAACAAATGGCCTGATACAGACACGCTTAGGGGGAAAGGAGAGGTTCAGAGAAGAGTTCACGGGGAGAGTTAAACACATCTTTGTTTACAGCACTAGAGACACAAACAAAATGTTATCATTTCTGCCTTCTCTCTCACTCGCCTTCTGGACTGAAGGAAAATGTGCCCGTCTGCTAAAATTTAAAGATACAGACTGCAGGACAAATGCAGTGTATCCGAACACCAATTCCAGTGGGAAGAAAACCCTGGAACACTCTGCTCCTCAGACCCCTGAGTTCCTCTCCTCTGAGCGAGATGCCTAGGGCCTCGGTCTCCACGGTTTGTGCCTCAGTGGGCTCTGGGCCTCAGGGCTGCACTTCTCTTCTGCAGGTCTGGGGTCTGCCCCTAACCTTCATGTCACCAGGAATGACGAAGGCAGAGTCCAGCTTGTGTGCACTGCCGAAGGCTGGTTCCCGGAGCCCCACGTCTACTGGGAGGACAGATGGGGAGAGAAGTTGCTGACAGTCTCAGAGCATCACATTCCAGATGACAGTGGCCTGTTCTATGTGGAAGACACACTTGTGGTTGGAGACGTCTCTGCAGCGACCGAGACCGTGTCCTGCTTCATCCACAACCCTGTCCTCAAGGACGGGAAGCGGGCAGTCCTCAGCCTCCCAGGTCGGTGCTCTGCCTGTGGCTCAGGTGACAGGTCAGCTGGAGAGCTTGGGGGAACTAAGCAGCAGCAACTCATATTTGCTATCAGGAAAAAAATCTGACATGTAGCAATACGTTAGACATTACTATAAAACCATTAAACACCTGTAACTAGAAGCGTGAACATTTCGAGCAGCTTTAATGGTGCTTCAGTCATTTTCAGATTCTGCCTCAGAACCTTCCCTCTTTCTGCACTGATTTTTTTTTTTATTCACAAGTGTCACTGTGAATGTAATCTTTTAATGGAAATGTTTCCCTGTGATGTATGGTGCCAGTTACTTCCTGCACTTTATCATACTATGATAATCAGAGATGAAGAGAGCCATTTATTTAATAGAATAGCATCTTATTTATTGCCTTATTCATACCTAACAACAAAGACAATAACTAAAAAGATCCAATACTGTACAATAGTGGACAGTTTCTTATGTTACTAAAAATTATAGCATTGATGAACAATGTTTTTGAATAATTCTACTGGCAGAAAATATCTTCATGACATACTATTCAGTACAAAGATTACATCTGCCTATCTACAAACGGATGTTTCTAGTCATATGACAATTATTGGCTTTACATAACTTGTAAGTGGACTAAGATTTGGGACACTTTCATATTTAGATACGTTGTTACTATTTGTATCAACAGATAAATTAAAAAGCTAAAATAAATGTTATATGTTAATATTCAAAAAACAGATATGATATATTCTGAATTTAGAATTGTAAGTCATACTTGCTTATGTTCATGTATTTTTACACTTGCCATATACTTTTTTTTTTCTTTTTGTTTTTTTTCCAGTACCAGGGATTGAACTCATGACCTTGTGCTTGCCAGGCAGGCGCTGTGCCGCTGAGCTAAATCCCCAGCCACTTGCCATATACTTATATGAAGAATATGCGCTATTTTTAAATGATACTTAAATATCAGCAAAAACACAATTATTGGGTGATAGAACTAATGATATTTTTATTGGGCAGACACACACCTGTATCACTAGCTGTATCACAGGAAAGAATATTTTTCTGTGTTTCACTTATTTAATTAAGCTGAACTCCTCAGTAAAATACAAAACTTGCTGTTATTTTTTAATAGTTTCTCTCCTTTCCTTCAGACTTAATTTCTTAATATGTTGTCCTTGTTTTTCCTCCAGAGAAACTGCAGACTGAGATGGGTAAGTAGGATGCCCCAGCATGCATTGGATGGTGCCTCTCCTGGTCCACAGGGAGGGTGGAGCAGGTGGACCTATTGAAGACTTCCTGACCCAGATGAGAAACTGAGGCAGTGCTTTCCCAAGTGCTGTGCTGAGTTAGTACAAGTGAGGCCTGGAGGAGCTCAGATCTTCACAGCCTTCTTCACAGCCTTCCCCAATGTGCATCCTGCCACTTGGAGGGTCACGGGGATTCTACTGGGTACTGAACAGGGGGGGTACAGCCATCATCTCTGGCCTGTGTGGAGAAAGGAAAGGGGTGTGTGAGGAATCTTGTGGCCCCTTTGAAACATCCATCCTGTGAGTGAGGGCAGTGTCATGATCATAACTGGATGTCACTGCACCACCTACATGCCCTGGTCCTTAGAGATTCTGCCCTGGTTCTCACACCAAGGGGCTCTTTGCCATGGAGGAAGGGAACTTTTCTAGGTGCCTGTGATCCTGCCACTGGGGGGTGATAATTTTCCAATGCTTTGTGTGGTTTTTATTTGTATTTTACTTATTTATCCCACCTTTCTTTAGAGTGCAGGTACTGATTTACGGTGCCTAAGATAAACAGTTGAAAAACTAACCAGCTGTTGTTTGAGCCCCTTCCGGTTCCTCCTTTGCCACCTTCCCTCTGTCTTGTCTCCAGGGCTTTTCTCCTAGCCCTTGACAACCCGCCTGTTCCCTGCTCGAGTACACTTGAAGCTGGACAAATCATTTCCCGTGTCACTGATACCCTCTTACCCAGCAAGTCACCTGCTATGGAATTGGGGGGAGTTTAGTAGGTGGGTGTTAAGTGAACTTAAGCACACTTTTCAGCCCATGTAGGAGACAATCAGGGTCAAAAACACACTCCAGGCTCTGCCAGAATCCAGCGTGACACCTTTGAACTCATTGGGCCATAAACATAAAGAGAAAGGCCTCCAGAAGGTCAAAGACAGTCCCACAACTGCAGGAGAGACACAGCCTGTGAGCCTTGCTCCTTCCAGTAGGATCCCTTCTGTCAGGTGCAGCAAACGTGCTGGTAGAACTTGCAGAAACGTTACTGGTAGAGCTTGTTAGTTACAGATCAGGAAGCTGAGCCAGTGTTCGGAACAGGTTGACACAGGTCTCTGTCCCTCAGGAAGATTTTAGGCAGAGTCATCCTTTGAGCTCTCTGAGCCAACTCAACATGCCCATTGGAGACGGTACACAAAATACATCACACGATGTGTTGTTCCTAAGTTTGATGACTTCAGTGGAGGGCCGTGTGCATTGGTAAAAGAATCAGCCTCCTTTGGTACATATATTATTGTTTTGCATTTTGTACTTTACTAAACTCCCAATTCTGTATCTTAAAATGTTCCTAAGGATTGTATGAGAAATTAAATTTAGTGTTTGCTTATAACCCTACATACATGGAACCTTGAGGAAGTACAACACAGTGGCTAGACCCGATTTAGGAATACTTTGAGGAAGGTGTCTTCAGTTTTCCTTACTAAAACATACCTGATACTTATTTCAATGCTTGGCCAGAATGAAATCAGAGAGTGGGATTGGCTTCAATCCCTTCACATCTCGCAAATCTATATCCCTTTGCTCATACATTGTGGTCACCTAAGAACTTTATTCAGAATATTTGTTTTACCCCACAACAACCTTATGATTTTCGCAGTAACACAACAATTTTGTGATTTAATAAACTGAGCCATGGACAGATTAAGAAGTAAAGTCATAGAAATCGGAAGTGATTAAGTGCTCATGTAATGCTGGGAGTTTAAACTGAAAAATTGTTTCATTATTGGTCTATCAACCAAATAAAATTGTGTATGAATTATATAATCATAGCAGGTAGGGACACAGTTAATGACATTTTCATACTGCCATGCATCTTGGAAAGGTTCTTCCTTAAACAAGGACAACTTGTTTCCTGAGTTCATGAGGTGCCTGTCTACCCAAGGCATGACCTTGAGCCTCAGACCTCCCCTAGGGTGCTCGTGGGTTCAAAACCTCACCAGAGCCAGCCTTGTTGATGATGTTATTTACTCCATTTTGATTCATCTGTTGTGTGCTGTCTGCTTATTCAACAGCTTCCCTAAAACTGATTGGACCTTCCCAGCCCATCCTTGTCCGAGTGGGAGAAGACACACAATTAACCTGTTATTTGTCCCCCAAGACTAATGCCCAGAGCATGGAGGTGAGGTGGGTCCGATCCCTCAGGTACCCTGCAGTGCATGTGTATGTGGATGGGGACCATGTGGCTGGAGAGCAGATGTCGGAATACAGAGGCAGGACTTCGTTGGTGAGTGACGCCATCCATGAGGGGAGGTCGACTCTGCAGATCCATGACACCAGAGCTTCAGATGATGGGCAGTACTGGTGCCTGTTTGAAAAAGACGGGGTCTACCAAGAGGCCAGCTTGGATCTGAAGGTGGTAGGTAAGGATTCTGTATCGGTGTTTCAGATCCAACACCTGTTCCTACTGCATGAACATGTCCATTCTTAGAAAATGTCTCTGTCATCTGAAATTTTCTTAATTTCTGTTCACTGACAACATTATATTGAACCTCCAGGAAGCAGGAACTATCACAGATACTTTAAGTCCACAAACTTAAATGGACTAAATTTAATTCTTTGCATATAGAACTTGTATCCTTCTACATGCATTTAGGGAAAGTGACCTACATTTAGGGAAAACTGAGACTTTTAATCCATAATTTTTCACCAGACTTGTTATTTCACAGTGCAATATGAACATCTGGAAAATATATATAGTTACCAGGAAGGGTAATAATTTAAAGACTAAATTATACCCACAATGTAAGCAAAAATCTTAAAGCGTGAAAATCTTAGCAAGAGCAGAGGAGGAAAAATAAAAATCACTCCCTAGAATCAACTTCCAAATTGTGCAAACTTCATTGAGGACATAGCTTAAAATCTTGGATACTTTAAATACTTCTTACATGGATTTTGAATCCAAATTAGTGAGTATATTTAAGGAATATACACAAAAGCACATGCTGAGATGTTAAATGGAGCCCATCATTTTCTGTTGTTAAACACGGCTATTTATGACTTTGGTCTTTGAGATTATACTTCTCTCTTTTCTAGTATGTCTACCTGATCCATGTTCTGTTAAAAGTTATTCTATTCTCAGAGACAGAAAAAAATTGGGGAGTTGAAAACGTAATGTGCCTCTGACTCTGTCCCAGGATGATTTAGGAATGAAAAAAAAACAAAAAACAAAAAAAAAACTGACTTTCCTCTCCAAGTGGAGTGTTATGGCACCTTAAGCTTTGCTGCCTCCCCCAAGCCTTTGGGCCACCACTCTCAGTGAAATCACTGACCTCATGACCACTTGCAGGGGCCCCAGGCCTTACTTCCTTGTTCTCTGTTCCGCAGCCGTGGGTTCTGCCCCACTCATCACCGTGGAGGAGCAGAAAGATGGAGCAAAACAGCTGACGTGCACTTCTTACGGTTGGTTCCCACACCCCCGCGTGCAGTGGAGGGACACAGAAGGAACAATGCCGTCGAGTCCTGCGGCCCTGCGTCAGGGCGGCCGGGGGCTGTTCCACGTGGAGTCACTCCTGTTGGTCACAAACAGCTCTGTGGTGAACGTGACTTGTTCCATCATCAACCTCCCCCTGGGTGAGGAGAAAACAACAGCTGTTGTTCTCTCAGGTTGGTGACTCCGTATGTTCCTCTCAGGACTGGAATTAAACATCCAGCCAGCTCAGACCTGCTCATTTTATTGCTCTTCTTTAAAATCTAAACAATTTTTTCACTCCGATTTAATATTCTGCTGTATCTTGCACAGCTGGTCGTCAGGACTCCTAGAGATCCTGTTCCACTGAGTTCTGAGCTAGAACCCTGAAGATATGCTTATTGGAGGGATACACTAAAGTCTACTACCTGTCCCTAGTTTACAAGATCTGCACACTCACTTATGTGAAAACAAGACTAGAAGTTTTTTCATCCCCTTGGATTAGAAACTAATTTTCCCTAAGACCATCTTCTTGCCTATGGCCTGAGTAATTTTACCCTTTTGCCACCCCAGCCATTCCACTGGGATTGTGTGATACTGAAAAGGACAACAGACAACAAATGTGTGTTTGCACGCATGCACCCTCTGAGAAGTGCGCGTGCGAAAGCTAGTCAAGACCTTGCATCTGTTCCTCAGCGTCTAAATAGCATTAGATCATCTGCCTCCTTGAGAGCCCCCTTCTCACCTTCCCAGGAATCGCTCAGATTAAAAGGACACTCTTGATATTTTTCCAGTTTCATAGTTTACTGGAATTCTAGGGTTTTCATTTCAGAGTTCAAGATGAGTTTTTCATGGAAGATGCTGCTTCTAGCCGTAATCATTGGCCTGATCTGGATGAAGAGCTATAAAAAAGGTACCTAAGGGGAGTAGAACCAATGTGGAGCACACACTGCAGGGAGACTTCCTGTGTGCTTTTCTTGGCTTCTCTTTTCAGTGGTCAAGAATGGAAAGCATTTGGAGAATATTCATTAATCACTGAATATGGAAAGTCTCAGGTTTATATTCACATAACTGGGATTAGTTACACAAAAATGTAAAGCTTACAGTGATACTAGAAGCATCAAGATTAAAAGACAATAACTGGATTCTGTAACAGCCATTCCCTAAACATTCAGTTAGGGGAAAAGAATACAAAAGGTTAGTGGGGTAACTGTCCTGTAGTTGAAGGTGAGCACTGAGGTTTTCAGTGAGATTCTGTTGGCGTGAACACTTCACTAAGATCTTTACAAATGCTATGGCTTACTTACTGGCAGTTCCTGCTTTGCCACCGAAGGTCTTCTTACATGTTAATAGGGCATTTTCTGTTCTCTAGAAGTTCTACTTGAAATTTCTTATGTTCCTAAAATGTCTATTTGCTTGTTTAGATATGAATAGCATGAAACTAATACTTTTCAACACTGATGCATTATTACTAGGATGGTCTTTTTTCTTCACAGTGAATGTGACCCAAGATTCTAACACAGCTCCCCTGAAACCGACTCTTGCTGGGGAACATAGGAACATGACCTGTGAACATTCATACAACCAGATGTCCCACAGAATGCTGACAACCACCTCTACACCCTGGGCTAGGAGGGGCTCACGTCAGCCACGTGGTATTGAGAGTCTGAGGACAGGAATGAGAGAGTATGGGCCCTAGGCATCAAGGACAATACCTTGAGAAGAAAGTCATTTGTATGACTTCACTGGAAAATGGGTTTGGGGCAATGAGTTGCTATGGAAATGAGTAGTGAGCCATCACTTCTCCACCAGACCTCTTCCTAAGGTGGTCCCTGGTCTGCCAGTCTCCCTTATTTACACCTCTAGAGACTTCTTTGTAACATGACCAAAACTTTCTTGTTTGTTCCTCTTCATTTACTGCTCACGTGGATGTCTCCTGTACCCAAGAGGGCCTATTCATCATCACCATGGAAACAATAACCTTAAATTCTGGAAACCAGAAAAATAATGGGAGTCCCAGACCTTTTCTCCTTCCAACAGTTCAACAGGCTCCAAGTCATGGATGTTTTAACTTCACCCCAGCTTCATATCTGACCTGGAGACTAATCTCTTCAGAGACTGATCCTGTTCCAGGTTCTGTTCCATCCTTTGTATTGATCTCAGTTTGATGTCTGATGATCAAACCCTTAGAAAAATCCAATGGGAAAAGCAATTTGCCCTAGAGGAGCAAGTAAAAAGAAGACCAAGAATTTGATCATTTTCTTTAAGATGGTAACAATTACATTGTCCATGTAAGTGCAGCTGAGAGAGCAAAAAATACAGTTTAAACAAGAATAAGAGTTAATACAGCTGCATATAAAGACAGAAATCTGTTCAATAAGATATAATCTTAACATTCGTAAGGTGCATTTTGAAATTTCTGCTCCAGAGTTTTTCAGAAAGTTAACAGAAGTCATGGAATGAAGGAAATTCTTAAATATTATAGTCCAAGAAAAAAATTAACTGCAAATCATGCCTATGAAAACATCTTCATTTTATAGCAAAATAAAGAATACAGTTAATAACTATACAATAAATAAATGTAAATAAGAACTGCAACACATTCTAAAATATGTTAAAGTCTTAATGAGTTGAAGAGAAACTGTATGTGGAGGTAGAAAAAATTTAAAAAATGAGGCAAGCTTTTGGAAAGTCTTAAAATCTTATGAAGTGGGATGTGTGACTCTGCCACTCTCTAGCAGAGTTAAGAGTTGTCACTGTCCTTTGAGGATTGTATATACACAGCATCCTGGAGAATATTTTTGAGTCATAGTATTTTTTTCTCTATTTCTAAACTCATAAATTTATATTTGAAATGATGTTATTTTCTTACAAGCATTTACACATTTTATTTCTTTAGCTTTTCAATTGTGGTAAAATAAATGTAGTATGAAATTGATCATTTTAATTGTTTTAAAGTACAAGGAATTAAATGCGTTCACAATATTGCCCAACCATTGCTGTCTAGTTTCAGAATATTTTCATCACCCCCAAGTCTCAATTTCATTCAGTTCTGCTCTGAGCTTCATAATTTGCTTCCTTGTACCAGCTTTGGATTAGGATTGGTCTTGTTTTTCTAGGACCTTGAGTTACATCATGAGCCAGCTTATTTGGGCTGACTCTCCTCTTCTGTTCTTCTGTTGGGAGCACACACAGCTATGACCCTCCCTCTCAGCACTCCTTTCACTGTGTCTCCTAAGTACTGTCATGTGACACTGACATTATTGTTTGATTCTAGGAACTGCTTAATCTTCCTTGATTTTCTCTGTGACCTGTTGATGATTCAAGAGAATATTATTTAATTTCCACATGTTTGCAAATTTCCGTGTCTTTTTTGCCACTAATTTCTAGTTCCATGGTCCTATGATCTGATAATATATATGGGATACTTTTTATTTTCTTGTATTTAAGTAAGCAGACTTTATTGACTAGTATGTGGTCTATTTTGGTGAAAGTTCCATGTGCTGCTGAGAAGAATGTGTATTATGTTGTTGCTAGGTGGAACACTCTGTAGATATCTATTCAGTCCCTTTGTTCAAAGGTTTGGTTCAAATATGATATTTCCTTGTTGAACTTTTGTCTCATTGAGCTGTTTGTTACAATGGGGTCTTGAGATCTTTCAATACAATTGTACTGGTGTTTCCCTGATCTTTTATGGCCAGTAGTGTTTGTTGTATGAAGTTGGGTCTGCCAGTGTTTGGTATATGTTTATATGTTTATAATGATTAAACATATACAGATATATGCTTATAATGATTAACCTCTTCCTGCTATATTGATCCCATAACCAATATGTAGTGACGTTCTTTGCCTCTTATGATCAGTTTTGGCTTCAAGTTTACTTTGTCTAAAAATAGGCTAGCTACTCCTGCCTGGGTTTTGTGTGTGTGTGTGTGTGTGTGTGTGTGTGTGTGTGTGTGTGTGTGTTCCTGTGACATGTTATATTTTTTTCAATTCTTTCATTTTTAGTCTGTGAATGTCTTTTTAGATTAAATGTGTTTCTTGTACACAGAATACTATTGGATTTTGGTTTTTGATCCATTGTACCAATCTATGTCTTCTGATTGGGGAGTGGAGACCATTCACATTGAGAATTATTACTGAAAGATATTAATTCACGTCATTCATTATTTCCTGTTGCTGATTATTTTTCCCTCTCTTCTGCTTAACTGTTCAACCTGCCTGGTATATATTCATTCTATTAGACTTCTGGCATTGTTGGCTTCATTGTCTCTTTCTAGGATATCTTTAGGAAATTTTTGGAGGGTTGGTTTGGTGGTCATGAATTTATTAAGGTGCTATTTGTCATGGAAATACTTTATTTCTCCATCAATTTTTAAAGATTGTTCTGTGGAATATATCAGTCTCAGTTGGAAGATGTTTGCTTTTAGGGCTTGAAATATTTCACTGCAAATTTTCCTGGCCATTAAAGTTTGTGTTGCAAAGTCTGTTGTGATTCTAGTAAGCTCACCTTTATAAGTGATTTGTTGCTTTTCTCTAGTAAGTTTTAAGATTCTGTCCTTGTGTTGGACTTCTGGGATTTTGACTATGATATGCCCTTAAGAAGTTCTCTTCTTATGTTTACTATTTGGGGTTTTTATGACTCATTTATCTGTATGTTAAATCATTTTCCTATATTTGGAAATTCGTTTGTATTATTTCTGTAAATAAGTTTTTTATGCCTTTTGTGCTTTCTTCTGATTTTTTCACTAATTCCAGTTAATCTTAGATTACTCTTCTTTTCATCATCTCACTGCTGTTGGATCCATTCTTCATTTTCTCTTGTTTTTAAGATATCTCCAAGTATTATGACTGCCAGCATCAACTCTGCCTTCCAGTTCTGACACTCTGTCCTCAACTTGCTCACTTCGGTTCCCCATAGGTTTAGTTGAATTTTTAATCTCCTGGATTTGTTTTCAGTATCTTTCCTGGGACTCCAATTCATTGGTAAACTGGTCATTCATGTTTTATATTGCTTTGCTTAGTTCAGATAGCTTTTTATTAGAGCCTGCTGCAAGTTCATTGATCCTTTTGTTTATGTCTATTATCTACTTACTTATATCTTTTTTCGATGAGCGTGTGAAGCCCCTTAATTCATTTTTTACCTCCTTTTTGTTATTTCAAATAATTCACCTGTATGGCTTTTGATTTCCTCCATATTGAGGCCCCAGAGATCGGCTTTGGATGCTTTGGGAATTTTTAGAGGAATTGTGTTGCCTTGTCTATGTGTGTGTGTGTATGTGTGTGCATGTGTGTGTGCTGAAATTTGCACACACTATGGTGGACTTTGCTGCTGGTATGGAGATCTCTTAGATCTCCCTGCCTTTCCTGCTGGGTGTTGGTGGTCAAAGGCGTGTGCCTTAAAGCTATGGTCACTCTGGAACCTCCCACTTTCTATATCCCTCTGTGCAGCCAAAGGCACGGTTTTCTTCTCCTAGCTCTATGGCTTGTAGTTTGTGAGATGTCCCCTCTGCTCCAGAAGCTCCTCTGTTCATATGCCCCAAGCTCTAGCTACTGTCAAAGCTGAGCCATGTCCTTGTTTTTGTTGATGGATGAAGAAAGCAAAACTGATCTTCATGCCTGATGTAGTCTGCAGGGTGAGGGCTCGAGCAGACTGTTCAACTTTAGCCAAGCACTTTCAGGTCCGACACCTCTGGAAGTCACACACGCCAGCCTTGCTTCTCACCACAGAGGGTGGGATATCCCTCAGCCCATCTTGAACTTCTCAGGGTATCAATGTACAGCCTTTTCCTGTTCCATGACTGTCTCCTGTGATAATTCCCAACCAACCTGTGGCAGTGTGATACCAGAAGCCCTAGAGTATAGTGGGTTTGTGTTTTCTCTGCAGCTGCATCTCCCACAATTAACCCCTTCCCAAAACCTCTCATGATTGCACCCTCTCAGATTTGGTGGGTGCTGCCCTGGACTTTCTCCCCAGTTCTAGTCAGTGTATGGAAAGAATTGCTTTCAGAGTAAAATCCCACTCTGTTTTCACCATTTATAATAGCTGTGCATTTCTCTTGGGGCCAGCACGGCCAGCCTCGTCTGCTGTCTCCCCCAGCTGCTTACTTTATGGGTTTACCTTGTCAGCAGAGGCAGGTAGCCACCCCAAGGGCCTGGGTAAGCCTGTCAGACTGCCTCGTTTCTCTCTCTGCACTGAGCGGTCTCTCCATCTTCTCTGCAGTTTGCAGTCTTCCTGTTAGTTTTCTCCCAGTTGCTGTAGATTTGCCTCTTTTTTTGTAGTCACTGAATTGTTGTTTTGCAGTTTCTGGGACCCTGGGTCCCAGAGAGATTGCAATTCACTGCAATCTGTACCCCACCATCTTTCTTTCCCAACGTTTCTGGTCTTATGTTGATGTCTTTGATCCATTTTGATTTTATTTTAGTACAGAGTGAGAGATATGGATCTAATTTCAATCATCTGCACACAGATATCCATTTTTCCTAGCTCCATTGTTGAAAAGGTTGTGATTTTTACCCCCTTTGTCAAAAATCAGAGACCGGCTCAAAAAATGGAAGATTTGAGCCAGCAGCACTCACAGGTCTCTCCGAGGTTGCTTTCAGGATCTGCAAATACTCAGAAATGGGGATAAAGGGCAAACCTAGGCACAGGTAGGCACTTTTTAAAAGTACTTGTCGTTATGCAGCATCAGAGGTGTCCAGAGAAAAAGCATCTTTTCTCACCTCAGACACCGCTTACAGCTCAGCTGTGGTACATGAGCCACTTTCAGAAAGTCTCTACCTCTGGAGGGAAGAATGTAAGGAGAAATGGAGACATAATTGCAGTTGCACTACAATCTGCAACAGCCAGCCAGGCCGAAGGGACAGAGGTCCTAGCCCGGGTTGCCAGAGAAGCTAGCCACACAGGTGGAGAGCCATACTCACATGGAGGCGACCAGGCCCCAAACAGGCAACTCAGCAAGTGATCTGAGCTCAGATACAGCTAGACCAGAGCCAGGCATTTGCAATCCATGCCCAGTTGCACACTCACCCTACAAAGCAAACCTGGCCCAGATCCTATTTGAGTGGGAGTCCAGCAACTGAGGTAAGACCCCTCTCAAATTAGGACATCTTAGGCTGTCACAAAATCAATCAGAGGGCACAACGATCAAGTCAGAACTGATGAATCTTTGGCACAGAAATAGGTAGAAGTTTGTATTTCGATGGAGACCCAGAAACAGGCAGGGGCACACAGGGCCTATAATCTAAGCAAACCTTCGGTGGAGATGATTCATTGAAGCAGTGCTGACAGGGGCACATTCCTATGCACAGCCCAGACACCATGAGGCTCCGTGTCCACCTGTCTTCTGCATAGCTTTCCAGACGCCCTGTGAGAAGGGTTCATAGCATGTAGAACTTGCCCTGTGACCTGCCTGCTGGAGTGTTTCCCCTACCTAGTCATTTTAGTTTTCCAGGGTCACAGTCACCATTCTCCTGGGACCAAGCTGACTCCTAAGACAAGTGCCCAGTGCCCTCCTGGAGAGAAGTAACTAACATGTCCTGGAAGTATAAAAAGTATAGGGCTTTCTGTTCTCCTGTTTTGCCTACTGAGGCAAAAGGAATTCATGAAAATGGCTCCCCGCCCTGACACTTTCTAAATCTATGTCCCAAGCAGTCTACTAAGGCAAATGGGTCTCTAAGATGTCTCCCCACCCCGACACTAAGTCCACAGGGAAAAGCTTGCATCCCTGGTCATTTGCTCACACTTAGGTTACATCTTTGTCCAATAGCAACAAAAGTCAGTGTTCATAAGTATTCTGAGTTTTCTTGCTGATCCACTGAGGGATAAGTTCCACTATCCAACCATGCTGCCGTTAGTTCAGCACCAGTTCCAGCTGTTACATCACTGTCCTTTCAAAATACCAATATTTCTGCATTTTGCCTGGTTTCTGTCTCTCAAGTTGCAATCTTGTGATTTCCCATGGTCCCTCTTTCTCCTCATGCAGGCACATACCTGTTGACTTGGATGGATATCTTGGTGTGGCTTGTGAGTCCACCTACCTGTAGTCTGCTATAAGGAGGCTCTTAGTAACCAATTTTCAAAATATCTGCACTGAGAAAAGCCTTCTGTGATGATCCAAGAAGCATATACTGTCGACGGGTTACTGCCTCTCCAAGTCTTGTCTTCTGTGTCCTTGGAGTTCCCAAAATACCACTGTCACTGCTGAAGGCAGAGCTGCCCTCTCTCATCCTTGCTATGACTCTAAGGGTCTGCCGGCCTGGAAATGGTGGCTGTGTACTTACTCTTTGCCTACTAAGGCCCAGACATTGATTACATTGGGGCCAACAGACTTCTATTTTCTCTACTAGGTTTTGAACCCAGGACCTTCTCAACGAGCTACATCTAACAGTGCCCTCCACCACTACACCCTTTATTTTTGAGATAGGGTCTCACTAAGTCATTTAGGCTTGAACTTGCCATCTTCCTGCCTATTTTTAAGGGAAATTTTAAGCAAAATTGAGTACAAAGTTCAAAAACTGCCATATTCTTCTACCTTTTCCCCATAGTTTATTATTAATAGCTTGCACTAATGTGTTACAAACTATGGACCTGTAATGATACACTGTTTTCAACTAATCTTCACAGTTTATAATAGCGTACATATTTTGTGGTACACAGTCCCTCAGATTTGACAAATCATTTGCAAGTTTTTGATACATTGATACACACTTTATAGTTTTGAAGACTTATAGTTATTAGTAAATATACTAGCTTTGTCTGAAATACTTTTCACATGTTTTTCTATTTTGATTTAAAGTAATTTAAAATACTTTATTAATAATATGTGAAAGTTAACTGTTATGAGATGCATTCTATCCCAATCAGTCTAGCTCTTTATTTGGTAGTCTTTGTTTCTGCAAACCCTATTATAAATATATAGGCTTTCCTAGGAAAAAGTCTCATGATAATATTTTTTGAAAGAGTCTGATTCTCTCACTATATATAAAGGAACACACATTCTTTTAGCTTCAAATTTGTGATTAATTTACTTTCTCAGTTCCAGTTCCAATAGGAAAAGCCACAGGAAAGGGAAAGGATTGTAGCTTGAGGATAACACCCCAAATCTCTGACTAATGGATGAGCTATTGGATTGGTCCATCAAGGATCCATTTCCTTCCCACTCCTGTTGTGTAGCTGGCTGGGTGCAGTTATGCAAAGCAGGGCAACTCTCAGAACAAGGGGGGGGAACTATAACTGAACTTATTACCTCCTCTTCCTTATTTTATCATTTGTCAATAGAATACAAGGTCCATTAGGTCATTTTTCAACTATTTTGTATGTTCCTACAACTTGAATAGTGGCTATGTTAATCACACAATAAACATTTGTGAAATGTACAAGTATATATTGAGTGTCTGATCTGTAGAATTCACAGTCTAGGACCTACAGATACAATCCTTAATAAGACATAATTCCTGCCCTCTGAATTTCTTTATTCTAGTAGTGTCATTTGCTTTTGAATGTCTTATTATACTTTGATAAATCTTATTCAAAATTGGATTTCCAAATCAGTCAACAATAAAGAATTACCTGGCGAGTCCAGATGGTGAATTCAAGGTCATTACCTTGGCACAGTTCAGTGGGCACTGGGTGACCCTTCACAGCATGTTGATTTGATCTCAAGTACGGATGAGACCAAGACGGACATTGTCACCCCTGACATTTTTACAAGTTTGATTCTAAAAGACTACCCACTCTTCAATCCTCACATTTTTTCGTTACCCATCTCCAGCAATTGATCCCCAGTCCAGAAGTTTAGAAATACAAAAATTCATACAAATAACTGGGGAAAAGATCTTTATAAGGATCTTAGAAAACAGGAATTTAGGCTCTACAAGAGTGATCCTGAGAACTCATTTGGGAACTTCGTGTTAGATACCACGTGTGCACAGTAAAAAAATCCAAACTG
Source organism: Chinchilla lanigera (assembly GCF_000276665.1). Classification (NCBI taxonomy): domain Eukaryota; kingdom Metazoa; phylum Chordata; class Mammalia; order Rodentia; family Chinchillidae; genus Chinchilla; species Chinchilla lanigera. The sequence goes on along the minus strand of NW_004955437.1, from coordinate 1,077,244 downwards.
AACCCATTGTCCTTCCTGCCCTACATCATGGCTCTGTTCCCATTTGTTCCTAGTTTGCTGTTATCCCATGTGCAGAGTTCTCGTGTACAGATATCTCATTCTGCCCATCATGTCCATTGGATTGCATTTACGCCAGGCATTTGCCCCTCTCCTGCCTTTGTTATGCAGGGCCTACCTTTACTGTCAGTAAAGCCAAGTAAGATTCTGGGCTCTGAATTTGTTCTTCTTCAGTTGCAGTACTGGCCTTGCCATTCAGTGACTTTTGTTTTAAATATCTATTAGTAATATAGAAAGAACAAGAAGATTCCTTCCATAGTCAGGAAGAGAGAGCTCCTTTAAGGGGACAGGCTCATATTTTATTCTTTTAAAGACATGAACTTGGTGAGAAGGCAAGGGACACCCTCAACAATGCGAAGAACATGGTCACAAAGGAAAACAAAGTTAATGTTCGCAATGACTCTCTCCATGAACACTGCAGATGCTGCACCTTATCTTCATAATCTTTTCTCTCCAAAGACATGTACTGTGACACTAATTCCTTTTTCATTCACATTCTCAAAAGAGACACAGTTCTGGACTAGTAACCTGAAGGAACTTGATAAAGAAATTATCTTTTCCCTCTCAAAAAGCTAGGATTTCTTTTCAAATGAAAAGAAGCTTAGCTACATATTAGACTTCTCTACCCCCTGGGAAATGCCAAGATTAGAGGTTTTGGGAACATTGCAGTCTGAAGAACAGACAATTTTCAAGAGACTTGAACAAGTTTCTCTGCATTTCCAACAGTAGGAACAATGACAGTTCACTTAACTGTGACCCATTCAAATGCCATACTTCTTTCGTATTTGAGAACAGAGAAAAGAAGAAAAGTGATTAGTAAACATATTAACATCAACCTATTGAGCACCAAAACAGGGGAGAAACACATTCACTTGTTTGGAATTTTCTTCTGACAAATTTTTGCTGCCCAGAGAGTCTGCATTTCCCTCATGGTATTACTAGAGGAAATCCCTCTGACTTTCCCCTAGTGCCCCATTTCTCTTTCTGCATCTTGTTCCTTGGAAAAGGCTGAATTCTCAATTAGGAAAAAAGACCTATCCACCATAACTATTGATCTTTCTTGGAGAGCAGACCTACTGAAACTCTGAGTGGAGGCAGCAAAGTTGCCTAGGCACTGGTCCTACACTTCCTGTGGAGCTAATAGGGACTTGGCTTCCTGGTGGATATCTGGATGACAGCTTGTTAAATGAGTCATAGGTGTCATTACAAAAGAATCAGGACAACCTTCAGTGCGATCTGAAGCTGAACAGATGGTCATCAATGTGCCAACACCGTGAAGGCTAAAATAAGGATGGAGGGCCTCACAGAAGGAGATCCCAGTAAAGGAATAAATGTAGGACCCATCAACCATGTTGTAAAAGGGCACATCTCCAGCCTCCCAGTCCAGGAAAACTCCTATCGTGTGTTACTGCTGTTTCAGTGACAGAGGGCCTGGATGGGAAGCAAGAGTCATGATTCTTCCTCCCTCACAGGCCAGCACCCAGAATTCATCCTCTGGATGTTCTCTAAGCCACCCCTCTCTCTTTGCTGTACTTGAGCAAACACCCAAAGCCCCTCTAGCTGCAGCTGCAGTTTCTGTTCCTGTATTTACTTTTACCTCCCAGTAATATTTCCCTGTGGTAAAGTAAGTGGCTCAGGACACTGTAGATGGATTCCAGCTTCCCTCGTTCCTGGTATGCTGGGGCATCACAGTTCTGAGAAATGTTCTCTACTGAAGAAACATGTCTTCTATCCTCAGATAGGATGAGGTTGGGATGAGCTGTGCCTGGATCCAGAAAAACAGCCGCTGCAGATATGGGGTGAGGGGAGATCAATGCATTAGGCAGACTGTTTTGCTTCAAGAGAGACGCAAATAAAGACAATGAAGGAAAATAAGAGAAAAAAATGAAAGAGTAGAGGAAACAATTTATGCTCTTTTCTAGGAGTTACACAAAATATAAATCCTAGAAGGCTAAGGCTGACCAGACTTGAAGTAACCACTAGCTCCAGAGAGGTCTGACCTCTCTGCCAAGGTCTAGTTAAGAGGACCATTATATGCAAAAACCCTCCTGGCCAGGTATTTCAGGATGGGGTCTCTCCATTCCCTTTCATATGATTTTTACTTTACCCTTGCTCTTAAGACTTGTCATATTTCCAGTCTTGTGCCTACCCTCATTCAAGCTTCTTTAGAGTTATTTTCTGTAGGCTTTGGTCCTAACTAAGTCATTTGCTTTTCATATCATTAAAATTCTAGCCTCTGTAGTCAGAAACATCTGCAATTTGATAATCACTGTGTCCCTAATAGCTGTGATCTTGGTGAAGTTACTTTCCTTCTCCCACCCTCACTTAACCCTCATGATGAGGTACATCACTAAGGAACCTCTGCATATGGCCATTGAGAAATAAATGATATAGTGTGTACAGAGCTTAATGTCTTGCCCATGACGAATACTCAGTAAATTTTTTCATACACAGTCAATAGGACACATTTTTCTTGAAGAATTTGAATATGTGAAGTAAAATGTATTTGTATATTTGGAGGATATAATTAATTAGGAAATATTGTAGAAGCAGAGATATTCAGAGTAAAGTAGTGTGCCCTGGAAATTAATAATCAACCCACAACATGGGAAGGCTAAGATGATCAGGAACCATTCTGTACTTCACTGAGGTCAGGGAGCTCTTCTCTGTCTCAGAGAGGGTACATGATAGACCTCCTTCTGTCTGAAATACTCTGTCGATGTCATCAACATGGGTAAGCCCACAATATCACTCAAGTCTTGGCTTAAATATCGATTTTTGAGGGAATTCTTTTCATTCACCATTCATTATGGTAATCTCTTATTCCTTCCTGGCACTATCTCAATTTGTATGTGTCATTTTCCAGAAAGCCAGAGACCAAATCTACACTTTTTTATTTGGCACTGAATAAATAGTCACATACATATATACTTGCTTTACAATGGAGTTATGTTCCAATGAACACATCATAAGATGAAATTATGATTAAGTATAAAAACGTATTAAATATGTCTAACCTACGGAACATCCATGAAACACCCATGGGAACAGGAACACCTATGGGACAGTTTTGACAAGCTTACCTAAAATGTACTCAGAACACTTATATTAGCTTAGAGTTGGTCAAAATCACCCAACACAAAACCTACTTGATTATAAGTGATGAATGTCTCAAGTAATTTACAAAATACATATTGGGATGCAAAATTACAAAACAAAAATGTCACAAAACTGAAGGCAACTAGTGTGCTGCAGACAGTCAGTTCCTTAGGGTTGTGCTCTTGAGATTGACTGAGATGTATGGCTCATTGCTGCTGCCCGGCACATGAAAGAACACTAGACTACCTAAATTCAAAGTATAGTATCTACTGAATGCATATCCCTTTCACATTATTACAGAGTTGAGAAATCACAAGTTAAATGATTTTAAGTTGGGATCTGTCTGTATATTCACCCTGAATGGATAAACAAATTGTTTATGCATGGTAAGAAATCTGCTCCTATTTCAGCATCATACTGAGACAGATAAAAAAAAAAGAGACAGCAAAAGCTGTGGGGTGAATAATTAATACACAAATACAAGAGATCTCATTTGTACAGTCGTAATTCTGTGGGACAGTGCAATAAATAGTAACTTACCTATTTCAGCTGCTCCATTGTCTTTACTCAGTTTTTGCATCTTTCCTGAAGCCGAAAATTGTAACTCACCTATTTCAAACTGCTCCTTTCTCCAGTCTAAAAAGAAAAACAAATAATAACATGAGAAAATGTGCCAAACCATGCCTTATGTATGAGTGGGATGTCTACCCCTCTGTCTTTGGTCTAAATTCCAGCTTCAAAGTCAAATCTCTAGCTATAGCACCCCACCCCAGGAAAATGTCCTAGAAATGCCTCATGAAGTCCTGGGAGGACTGAAGTTACAAGACAATGTCAGAATTATTCACCAGCATATAACTGTGCTTTTCTCCAGCCTGAAATAAACAAAAGCATTAAGTTCTCTCATTTATAGAACCTTCCATCAGAGTAAGAAACTACTGTAGCTACATGAACTATAAAGGTTTATGATAGTATTATATTTCAGTGCTCATTGTCTCCTAGACACAGTTCCAGGATATTTGCCTTTTCTTACATCTTCTCACTTTTCAGTCTTCCACAAATCTAGGGTCCAGTTCTTCTGTGAGAGGGATATAACAGGCTTAAATATGGAAGTATGTTGAGAAGTCTAAACTTTCACAGGCTACTTTGACATCTTTGAACATCACATGACTTCAAAAGCCTAACTGTGATATCTCCACCCTTCAACAGATATCTCCCCAACAAGAAGAATAACTTGGGCTTGGGAAATAGCTCAGTGACACAGCACGTGCTTGAAAGCATGAAGTCCTGAGTTTGATTCCTGGTACCCAAAGAAAGAAGAAAAACTCTCAGCCAGTTAATTTCTCTATCCATCAAGCCATCTGATCCTTACCAGGTCCTCAACTTATTTGGCTTCATCTCCCTGTCAGCCTGCAAATTATTCAAATAAGACAATTTCACCATTTTTGTGAAAACAGGGAGTACCTCATCTTGTTGCTGTAGAGCCTGCCTGGGACAGGCCTGGCTTGATCAGTTGGCTCCCAAGTGCACCTCTTCTTGTTCCAGCATTGTACGTGCTGTCCTCTCCCTCAGGCTATGAGTATGTGTATGTGAATAATGAGCTGCTGTCAGTCTCATCTTCCCAGGGCTACATGCTGTGGGTATGAACATCTTGTGTTATTTAGGATGAAGGATCCCTGCCTCACCAAGGTGCATAGAGGGTGATCAGAACAGAGGAGAAAATGAAATGGTAGATCAACCAACAACATGAACTCACCTTTCTGATATAATTCTTTCCTATAGCCTGAAAGGAAATAACAATCTGTTAGATGCCAAGGGCCCAGCACAGATTAAGAATTCCAGTTCTTCTGTAAGGGCAAAGAAAGTGGAAAACTTACCAAGCTCTTTATGGAGAGTTTCTAAAAAGAAAGAAAAACAAAATGTTTTTTCTGTGAGGAAGAAGTTAATATTATTAAGTTGATATCTTGCATGCCACTTGCATTAACTAGATCAACATATTTATTTTCATTGAGATTTGCCATGATGTTTTTCCCTAAACTCCATGTTTAGGGAAAGTGACTTCTTTATTGTTTATACAAGTTTATACAAGTGACTTCTCTATTGTATTCCATCATATTTTTTCATAGGGGTTCTGGGCTTCATGTACTGTTGGAAGCTTGGGGTCCATCTCAATCTTATACATGTCTCTGTGTTCCAACATAGACACAGCTGTATCTACAGCCATGTTAACACATCCATAAATTCACCAACACCATCATGTCTGATCCAGTTTTACCTTTGGCTTTCCTTTCTTTATCATTTTCTCTCTTGGCTTCCTCTTCTCTCCTCTTTTCCTGTCTTTCTTTCCAGGCCAAATATACAGTAGCAACAAGGCAAATCATAAGTATGGAAAAAGTCACAACAAACACTGTCTTCCAAGGAGAGGTCCTAGGAAAGAAGGGCTCTGATACAGGGCCACAAAACCTGATTAAAATGATACATTGGCTGAGCCTACTCCACCCCAGCTCCCAAATGCCCCCTCCTTACTTCCGCCCTGTGCCTAAAATGAGCAACACTGACCTGGGATGGAAATGGTTTCCACCTGCTCTTGTCCAAAGAAGGGGTTCTTCATGGAGCAGGACACTTCTCCCTTTGAGCTGTCTCTCACAATGAGGGTTGCTTCAATCTGAAACAATCCATCATTATCTTGGGCCTCAACCTCCAAAAGAGATGGTATCTTCTCTCCCCTTGTACCTTCCCACTGCACCCCAGGCGGGGGAAACCATCCCCTGCCTGGGCACTTCAGCTCTACTCCTTTATCTTCTAGACCCACCATGAAGATGCGGGGACCAGAACCCAGCCCTAGAGAGGAAAACCAGTGATCTGAAACTTGGATTTTTTCCAGAAATTCCTAGAATTGCACCTTGGCATCACCAGTATAGGGGAATGTAGGAAGCACCATCATTCCTGGTGGGAAGAGACACTTTCTTTTTCCATGAGAGAAGTGGAAATTACAGAAAACTTGAAGCAGGCAATAAAAGTTATACTGGGATCTGTCACACAGCCTCTTAAAACACACCTGTGCTTAGTTAGGTTACAGAAGGATAATAGGAAAGGGGCAGAGTAAATTTTACCAACATTAAATTCTTTTAGAAAAATTTCATGCAGTTGTCTATGTGTAACATTTATTGAAGTCTCGAAGAAGATTGTCTTCCTAAGCTTAGCATGAAACAACTCCTTAAATAATCTTGTTTTATTTTTCCATTTTTCTTTCTGGCCCTAGGTAGAAATTATCTGAAAGATGAAGGCAGCCAGTGTAAGTGAGTTCTTGGAAAGCTCACAGCACTTGTCATTTTCTTACCTGCACCCTTTCATTTTACTTCCCACCACCTCTCCTCCTTGTCACTTCATCACATGTGCAGTCTAAGCACGGACTCATACAATCAGCACACGTAGCACAGCCTAACATGACCAGAGTGCTAAAGACCCCATTTTCCCTTTCAGAATAATGACCATCCCCCTGGCTGAGCCAACATATGATTTTGCCTTTATATCACATTGTATGAACTCTCTTATGTCTGGCGTAGTCCTAATTCTTACATGTAGGAAATACATGTAAAAACTCCAAATATTTTTGCACTAAATATTATAGCATAGTTTATAATAATTACTACCAGCCCTTGGCCCGCTGGAAGCAGAAAACAATCTGCAAGATAGTTCATCTTCTTAGAATTACCTTCCTTCTTAAACAGGATCAATAAATGTGGGAGTGAAACTGGTCCTGAGCAAAACAGAGCAGATCGAAATTTAGGAAACAAGGACCAGCAGGTGAAAGAGACCTTGCATTTCCTGGAAGAAAATAACAACTGAAGTTCTAAGCTAAAGTAGACAAGAGCTCTATCTCTGTTGAAAGAGAAGGACAGTGAGAGAAACTCAGGTTAAGCAAATGAAAGATAAGTGTTAATATATAATCAACAAGCTAGGTAAAGGTTAACTGAATATAATATAATAATAGATATTCAGTCAACCAACTAGGCAAAGGTCAACCATGGGGAAGAAAAGCATAATTATGTAGTCCATCAACTGAGTTTAAAGATTGGACTTGACTTTACACCCATTAATCAGTGAATTGATATGGGGAAGATACTGAAAAATGCTGTGATTTTCATGAGGTTTTTTCCTCAGGCTGTGGAAAATCTTTGACCACTTGGTGAGATAATTTTAAGGCAGGATCTCTGTAATAAGACTGGGAGAGTTTGCCACTCCTTTGAAAGCTAATGGACTTGGGTTCTTCCTATTAAAGTTATACACAAAGACCATAGATAAAAGAATTTTTTGAAGATGGCAATAGTTGAGAAATATTACATTAAGATAGGTCTAATATAGGGGCCGGGGATATAGCTCAGTGGCATAAGTGCCTGCCTGGCAAATGCAAGGTCCTGAGTTTGATTTCCAGTACCAAAAAAAAAAAAAAGAAAAAAAAAAAGAAATGGGAAGTTAGGTCTAATATAGTCGAAGTAGAAGGATATAAAAAATGAAAAATGGCATATTTGTCTTACCAGAAAGTATAAAGCTTTAGAAACTGAAGCAGAATAATATTGTAAAAGAAATGGGCACAAAAATAATTATAATCACATAGATAATTTAGAATTTGTGACGTTTATAGACAATAACACATTTGTAAATTGGTAGAGATTTTCTGCACTTGGGTATTGACTGATGGTATAGCAATAAAAGAATACAATTTTGAAAAATATGTTGAACATACTATGGACTTTCGGGGGGGTGGGTACCAAGAATCCAACTGAAGATCTTGCACTTGCCAGGCAGGTGCTGTGCCACTGAGCTATATCCCCAGCCCTCTACGGACTTGTGTACCAAAGCATTTCTGCAGATTAGTTTTAAACGTAAAAAGTATACCCCCAAAATGAATTGTAACTATACACAACTGGCTACATGGAAAAATCTCATAAACAACCTCAGGCCATAAAACTCAGATATAAAAGCTAACCTATGAGCTTGGAAGTGAGAATAGTCTTTATCCTTAAGTGGATGTTGACTGGAAACAGAAAACTACATTTTCCTGGATTAGGGTTAAGTGTATTTCCTGATCTGGATGCTAGTTTTGCAGGTTTATTTGTTTTTGAAAATTTATAGAATGCTAAATTTAAGGGTAGTATAAAATTTTCTGTTTATGTTACACTTCATTATGTTTCATAAAAATTATTAGGAGAAAGGTGAAATATTTTTCTGATGTTGATGTAAAAGCATGCTATGAAACAAAGAATATAGAAGAGAAAAATAAATACTGAAGGGAAAGGGAGAATTAACAATTTACATTTTATATCTTTCCAAATCACTTTAAGTTTGAGATTGTGCACTTATAATTTTCTTGTAAATGAAATAACAGTGAAAACGAAAACCTAGAGCAGTCACTTCTGTGTCCCATGGACTTCTTCTCAGTCTATTGCAGACTTTCACATTCTCTCTCTCTTTAGACCTTTTTATTCCGGACCCAAAGCTACTCAGCTAATGCTTTTCTCTACCTGTGCTTCACTTAGTAACTGAATGATGATTGTTTTTCTAACCTCAACACTTTGCTGACAGTATTGTTTTCTGGAAAGACCGTTCACCCTGACACAACACTTGGCCACTCTTCCGAATCATGCAATCAAGAGCTGGCCGCTAATGCTCCCCGGTGCGCCTTCGTACATCAGAGGCCCAGCGAGGTTCAGGTCTCCGAGAGCAACAGCACACTTGGATAGTCATGATGCTTTCCTTCAAAATGTGTGGAGATAGACACAAGGAGAGAAAAACTACCCATTTTTATAGTAGGCATTTGTACTAGTACAATTTTAAATTGCAGCACAATGAAAGTATAAATAGTTCCAAGAGCATTTGGGGGTCAAATCCGGTGTCTAAATGTTGGCCAACTCCCAGCACACTTGCTCCTTTTCTCTGTCCTACTTACCTCCATCCTCCAAGCATCCAAATCAAGCAAAGAACAGCTCCACCCCCGCCCCCGGAAGTGGTCTGCATTCTCAGAGGATTACTCACCTATCACCTTCAGCTCCAAAATGGCTTCTTCATATTGGTGTTCTTTTTTAGAAAAGCACATGTACACTCCATTGTCTGAGACCCGGAGACTGGATTCTCACAGCCGCTCTTCCATCAGCCATGTAATCCTTCACCAGCTCTGCTCTCCCTCTGAAATCCACCAGCTGTTCTCCCACCTGCTCCGCTCCATCCCGATACACGTACACCGGCCTCTGAGAACTGTGAGCGGAGCCATCCCAGCTCCATGTTCTCCACACTCATGGCTGGGAACACACTGCAGGGCAGCACGGTGTCTGAACCCAGCATGGCCACAATGGTCTCCAAGGGGCCAGTCACAGTGAAGGAATCTGTGGGGTAAAGCCAGAGGTGAAGAGAATACCAAAAAGTCCGGTCTGGACATGGCAGAGCACAGCACCTTAGTTTTTTGGGGTTTAGGGGGGTTTAGTTTTTGTTTTTGTTTTTTTTTGTAATGGGAGTTGAACTCATGACTTCGCACTTGCTGAGCAGGTGCTGTGCTGCTGAGCTATATCCCCAGCATCACCTGGTACAGCAAGCACTGGTCTAGCATAGTTCCATATACCTTCCTTAATTGCACACTCACAGCATGCTTTCGGACTGAGGAAGTGGTGCTGAACACGCAAAAAGAGTTTTTGTCCTTTTATTCTATTTACCCAACGGTGCAGTCTCCTACGAAGCAAATGGGTTTTGCTGGCGATGGCCGTGCATTTTATGAAGGAGGGGGAAGAGTGCTGGGATATGCCGAAACTAGACTTTTCAGTTAGGTCCTGGGTATCAGAAAATGTGCTACTCATGAACCTTCGTGTCCCTTGGTGCATGGACAAACACATCATTATATCAAAATAAAGGATTTGGAATTAACCCAGCTGAGAAATAGCTGATGGAGTCACTTAACTCTTCTGTATTCTTCTGTAGTCTCACCTGAGGTCCACATGGACAGCTGGAGTAGCAGGATAAAAAAAGCTGTCTTGAAAGTGAGAATTCCAAGGAAATTCCAAGCTTTCCCACTGCAAGAAACAGTTTGACACAGAGGCAGTTCCTGTAAGTAGCCAGGATAATGACAAGAATGAGACCCACAAGTGTAAAAAAATCCTGGCTAAGGTGGCTCACAGTGCTTCTAACAAACGACCTCCGGAGGCTCTCAGACACCTGCGGGGTCTCCCCAGGAGCCTCACGGAAGACTCTGACACTCACAACAAGGCCTTTCTTTTCTATCTTGCAAGAAAACAGTCCTCACTTCAATAGCCACATTCTGCAGTGATAAACCTGCCTATAGTGGCTCTAAACTATTCTCTCCTTCCAGAAAAACATTTTGTAAAATGCATGAAGAGATGAACAGGCAGAAGCAAGGGTGGGGAGCAACGGCATTATCACAAGCATCACTCGGGCGCCCACAATTTTTTCTCTACACTTGCTGTGTGATCAAGAAGAGACAACTCAGCCTATTCTCTGTCCATTTGAGGACCCCTGCTAGACCCTTCCACATCCCTCCCCTATGCCCATCACCCAGAGAAGGGTCATATGGCACTCACATCTTTTACTTTTACAGAGACGAAGGCATCCTGCAACTGCTGACCGCAATACTCCTGGCACCAGGAATAGGCACTCTCAAGCTTCTTCCTAGACTCCCCCGCACACACCGGCTGCTGAAGATCTCTCCCCGGACAACTGCTTTGAGATGCTTCAGAATTTGGGGTCCTGCAGGAAGATTTAGGTGGTCATTTCAAGGATGAAGAAAATCGGAAACAAAAAGGCCCCAACCACCACCTCATAGGAAATCTTAAGCAATAAGATTCTGTTCCATCAGCATGATAGTCTCAAAACTGAAAGTAAAATAAAATGAGGAAAGAGAACTTTGACCTGGCATAGATAATAAATCTACAAAAGATAAGAAGCCAAACTCAAAGGTGTATATATATAAGTTTTAGAACAGGCACTACTAAGCAGCAGTGACTTTTTTACTATTTTAAAGAGAGAAAAAATAAGACAGACTTTCAAAGCAAGATAATAGGAGAATAATAATGAATAGTACATTTCATATTGTTATCTTCATAGTAGTTACTCAGAGTACAAGATATAGGCATGAAATATTGGCCAAATAAAATTAACACAAACCTTTCTTTTCAATGAGCTAAGAGAGAATAGCTGTATAACTATTTTAACTATCTTCTGTGTATATTTTTTCCTTTTCCCTTCCTTCCTTTCTTCTTTCTCCCATCATAGTTTCTCTTCCCTTTTGAATTCTTCCCAATTCCCAATATCTATTGTACATTTTGGATCAATTTTACCTCATTCAGCTTCTCACACTAGTGAGATAATATGATATTTACACATGTGGATCTGATTGATTTCACTTATGAGGATGGTCTCCAGTTGCATCCATTTACCTATAAAAGCCTTCAGGTTATCCTTCTTTATGGCTGAGTAGTACTCCACCATATTAAAAGTTCACTTTTTTTAAAGAGAAAAAAACTAACAAAACAACAGCAAAGAAGACCAAAAAAATACACAAAACGATGCATGACCTCAAAACAAAATAATAATAAAGTTCACTTTTTTATCCATTCCTTGATTGATGAGTATCTAGGCTGTTTCCAAGATTTAGTTATTACATATGGTGCTGCTATAAACATGGGTGCACAAATATTGCTGTGATATGATGTTTTTAATTCTTCTGGGAAAATACCCAGAAGGGGAACAGCTAGGTCAAGTGGGGCCTCTAATCCTAGTTTTTGAGGAAATCCACACTGATTTTCACAGTGGTTTCACCAATCTACACTCCCACAAACAGTGAAGAAGGCTTCTTTTTTCTGTACAGCCCCTCCAGCGTTTGTTATTGGTTGACTTCTGCACAATAACCATTCTTTCTATAGTGAGATGGAATCTCAGTGTTGCTTTAATTTGAATCTCATGGATGACCAATGATGTTGAATATTTTTTCATATATCCATTTGCCATTTGTTTTTCTTCATCTTAGAAATATGTATACCTCTCTGATACTCATTTTTGGATTGGGTCTTTGAATTTGGGGAGACTGATTTTTTTTAATTCTTTATATGCTCTAGATACATATCTTTTGTCTGAGGGACTGTTGGTTAAAAATTTTTCCCACTCTGTGGGTTTTCTTTGTCCTTTGTTGGTGATTTCTTTGGATGTGTAGAAACTTTTTAATAAGATGAGATCTCAGTTGTTGATTCTCTGAAGTAGTACTTCCTGTGCAGTTTGGTTTTTGTTCATGAAGTCTTTGCCTACCACTTTGTTTTCAAGTCTACCTACTTTCTCTTCCAGTAGATTTACTGTTCCTGTTTTAATATTTAGATCTTTGATCCATTTTGACTTTAGTTTACTGTGTGGTGATAGACATGGGTCTAGGTTTAGTCTTCAGCATGTGGAAAGCCACTTTTCCCAGCACTATTTGTCAAAGAGGCTATCTTTCTTCCATTGAACATGTATGGCCTCTTTGTCAAAGATAAGGTGGCTGAGTGTGTTTGTAGTTGTGCCTGCATTTTCTAATCTGCTCCACTGGTCTTCATGTCTGCTTTTTTGCCAGTACCATGCTGATTTAAACAAGGTAACTTTGTAGTATAGTTGCAAGTGAGGGATTGTGATGCTATCCTGCCTTGCTTTTCTTGCCCAGAATTGCTCTTGCTATTCTAGGTCTCTTCAGGTTCCAAATGAATTTTAGCAATGTTTTCTGTAGATCTGTGAGGTATGCTAATGGGAATTTGATTGGGATTGTGTTAAATATCTATGACAGTTTTGGGAGTATGGCCATTTTCACAATATTGGTTCTTCCTATCTATGAGCAAGGGATAGCTTTCCATTTTCTGACACCCTTTTTTATCTCTTTTTTGACAGTACTGTAATTTTCAGTGTATGGATCTTTTATTTCCTTTGTTAGATTGATTCCTAAGTATTTCATTTTTTGGATGCTATTGTGAAGGGTGTAGTTTCACTAATTTCTCTCTCAATGAGTTTGTTGTTTGTGTACAGGAGGGCTATTGATTTTTCAATGTTGACTTCGTATCCAGCTCTGCTACTGAATTTAGTAAATAATTTTAGAAGTCTTTCCATAGAGTTTTTGGAAGTATCTTGTAGGGTAAGTAGAGTATATAGAGTATCATGTCATCTGCAGACAATGATAATTTCACTTCTTCCTTTCCTATCTTATTCCTTTTATTTCTCTCTGTTGTCTAATTGCTCTAGCTAATATTTGCAGAGCTATACTGAATAGGATGGACACAGTGAACACCCCTACTTTGTTCCTGATCTTAGAATGAAAGCTTTCAGTTTTTGTACATTTGGTATGATGTTTGTTGGTTTGTCAGAGATGGCTTTTATCATATTGAAGAAAAGACCATCTATTCCAGTTTTCTGTAGGGTTTTTATCATGAATGGGTGCTGAAGTCTGTCAAATGCTTTTTCTGCATCTATTGAGATGATCATGTGATTTTCTGTCTTTGGCTCTGTTCATATGGTGTGTTATATGATATGCATATGTGGAACCATCCCTACATTCCTGAGATAAATCCTCCTTGGTCATGGTGTATAATCTTCTTGATAATTTGCTGCATTCTGTTGGCTAGTATTTTATCAATGATTTTTGCATCTATGTTCATTATGGAGATTAGCCTGTAGTTTTCTATTTTGGTTGGGCCTTTCTCTGGTTTTGATATCAGAGTAATACTTGCCTCCAGGAATAAGTTAGGGAAAATGCTTCCCTTTCAATTTCATTAAGGAGTTTGAGGAGTATTGGTGTTAAATATTCTCTAAATTTCATGTAGAATTCAGCCATGTATCCATCAGGACCTGGGCTTTCTTTCATTGTTAAGGTTTTTATTACATTTTTTTATTTCATTAATTGATATTGGGTTATTTAGAATTTTTATATCTTCTAGATTCAGCTTTGGTAGTTCATACATTTCTAGGAATTTGTCCATTTCTTCTGTTTTCAAATCTGTGAGTAAAGGTTTTCAAAGTAGGTATTAATGATCTTCTGAATTTCCACAGTGTCTGTAGTTATTTCTCCATTTTCATTCCTTAGTGTGTGGATCTGAGTTTTTTCTTTCCTTTTTTGTTAAAGTTGGCTAGGGGCTTATCAATGTTGCTTATCCTTTCAGAGAACCAATTCTTGGATTCATTAATTCTTTGTATTCTTTTCTTAGTCTCGACTGCATTAATTTCTGCTCTGATCTTTATAATTTCTTCCCTTCTTTGGGCTTTGGCTTGACTTGCTCTTGTTTTCTAGAAACTTGAAGTGCAGCATTCAGTTGTTTACTTGTGTTGGTTCTGTTTTCCTCATGTGAGAATTCACTGCTATAAATTTCCCTCTGAGGACTGCTTTCATCACATCCTATAGATTCCAGTAAGTTACATTTGCACTTTTGTTTCATTGTAAATGTTGTTTAATTTCTTCTTTAATTTTTCCTGTGACTCAGTGGTTTTTCAAGAGGTATTATTTAATTTCCATGTGTTTATGCAGTTTTTGCAGTTTCTTTTGTCATTAATTTCCAATTTTATTGCACTCGGGTCAGATATTCCTTTGCATTTCCATAAGCATCTTCTTATGTGAGTATATAGTATATAGCATATTCTATGGGTAAGTATATATAGTGTCTCATGTGCAGCTGAGAAGAATGTGTATTCAGATGTTTTGGGGTGAAACACTCTGTAAAGGTCTACTAAGTCCATTTTTTCACAAGTTCGGTTCAGTTCTGTTATTTCTTTGCTGACTCTTTGTCTAGTTGATCTATCTTTTTGTGACACTGGGATATTAAAAGTCCCCTGTTAAAATTGTGTTATTGCTTATTACATCTTTCATGTCTGTTAGTATTTGTCTTATATATAGTTGGGTCCTTCTCTATTTGGTGCATAGATGTTTATGATTGTAATCTATTCTCTCGAAGTTTTCCCCTCACAGATAATAGTGACCTTCTTTGTCTCTTCTGATTATTCTTGGTTTGAAGTTCACGCTATCTGCAAACAGAATAGCTACACCCACTTTTTTCTGGGGTCCTGTTACATGGAGTATTGTTTCCCATCCTTTGATTTTAAGTCTATGAATTTCATTTTGAGTTAAATATATTTCTGACCAAGGACAAACCAGTTAGCTGTGGGTCAAACTTTTAATGAGGACAGAGTTCAGAATGGTTCTTGTCTTTGTTCTTTGGCTGGTGTGACCAGACAGTCCTTGAATAATGCGCAGCCTCCCACTTCACCCTGCCTTGGAAGGCTCAGCAGAATGAGCTGGCAGATAAAAGATAAGTGGCATGGAACTATCAGCTGAGGCCTTTGCTTCTTGACCCTGGATCCACAGTGTAATTATTTAGAAATCTGTTTTTATTTGTTTCTTTTAATTTTATTTTTTATTTGCATATACTATTTGCACATATTTATGAAGCATAATATGATGTTTTAGCTCATGTATTCATTGGGTAATGATCAAAGAGTAATTAGATAGCCATTACCTTAAAATTTTTATAATTTTTTCATGACTGCATATTTGTAATATAGAATAATGAGATTCATTTTGCTATATTGGTGCAGGCATGTAGTATATGTTGATTATGTTCATTGACATTGCCCGACTCCTTTCCTGCCTCTTCCCACTGTTCCCCTTCCCAGTCTCTAAATTTCTACCCTCTTTATCATGAACATAGTCAAACTCTTCCATTTTTACATATGTACTGTATTATTAACTACACCCTACTATGGCATGAAGCATCAAAATTTATTCCTTTCATCTAACTATGACCTTGTACCTGCTGACTACACTCTCTTTTCCCTGTTCCTCTATTCTTCTCTGTCCCCTATTTTGGTCTCATTTTCTATAACATTATTTTGGTCTCATTTTTGGTCTCATTTTCTATAACATTATCCTTCTTAGATTTATCTTCCATAAATGAAGGAGATCATGTGCTATTCATACCTCTGTGCCTGACTTATTTCACTTAACATAATGTCCTCCAAGTCATCCATGTTGTCACAAATAACAGAATTTCATGCTAAATGGCTAAGTAAGAAGGATGTGACATGGCTGAATAGAGGAGGAGTCACACTGGAGAGATTCAGAGAAGGTCAACCAAAAACCCAGGTAACTGGAAGCAACAGAATGTCATATGTAAATACTGATACAGGAAATCAATTTGAAAGAAGATAGTTGTACAGCAAACAAAATATCCAGTTAGAAGTGAAATAGTGGGATGTGGTCCACCAGAGCTGGTTGACAGGGCCCTCACCCCAGGAGCAGCCATCTTGAGAACTTTCCCAAAAGCCAGAGGGAAACAAGGAGCACTGTAGAGACTACTCCCAGGATAGACTCCAGATATATAGACCCCCTTGTCCAGTTATATCTCCTCTCTACGTGCTGAGAAAATTGCAACCCTGCAGCATCCTTGCCAGTGATCAGTAAGAGCAGAGAAAGCTCCCTCTCCACCTACCCGGGGAGTGAGATATTAAGCAAGTGAACTGTAACTGCCGGGTCCACACAGTTGCTCTTCGCTGAAGTCATCATCCAGTTCCCCTCATCATTACTGGGCCCGTTTAAGTCTTAACTGAGTGCCTCGGCAGGCACAAGTCACTTGCAGGTGACTCCAATTGCTCCCATGACAACTAGAACCTCCATCTGGCACACTGAGCTAACACTGGTCCAATCTGAATCTGTATCTGACACCCTGAGATAGCTTGAGTCCTCACCTGGTGCTCATAACCCTGCCAACACCACTGACTCACCAGAGACTGTTTTGCATCTAGCAGTAGTCCTGGGAAGCCTAGGTCTCCATGGGGAGTGCAAATCCTGCCTAGAGTCTCCACCTGGTGTTCTGGGTGTTCAGAGCCCCTACTCAATACAAAATCCAATGGAATTCTGCAAGGCTGTCAGCTCTAGCTAAAGGTCCCCCATTTTTCCTAATGGTTTGGGACCCTGTAAGACTCCACCTGGTGCCCTACACCCTACTGGGTCTCACTAGAATTTCCCCCTATCAGACCTGAGTGCACATGGGCCTCTACTGAGAGCTCTAGACTGGCATGAGCCTCCATCTGGTGATTTAAACTTTTCCCAGAGACACAGGAGTATCCATTAGATATCACACAATGGTGGCCAAATAGCCCCAATCCAAACCGGGTTTTCCAAGCCTGCTTGAGTCTTCACCCAGAACCTAAAGACCCACAAATTTCCTGGGCCCAATTCGCAGTTTAGGCAATTGCCACAGACAGGGTCTTACAGACAGGGAGACCTCTCAAACCAAGGGATCGCCACAGAAACTCACATGCTATCAATTGGTCAGAGAGCAAAGTGATTTGTTAGGTTAAAGACAGAAGGCTCTGAAAGAAAAACGCTCTTCCGGAAATGTGTAGGAATTTTTTTTTCTTTTTTCACTTTTTTTGACTGAATATTTTTTCATTTTCTCTTCCATTGATACTTTGGAGTAGTTTGGAGTTCTATCATCCATTTTCTTCTTCCTGTTTTTAAAAATATTACAGAGTTTTATTGGTTGGATTAGAATATCCTCTCTCCCTCCCCCTCCCTTCTTTCTCTCTTCTATAGTATTTTTCACTTTTCTCTAGGATAATCTCTGTTCCCTATTATTAATCTTTTTCCTTGTTTTATTTTTCCATTACAGTTATTTAAAACTACTAATTTTTCTTTTACTCCTTAATAGGATCTTTTATTTCAATTTTACTGTCTTTGTCCCATCTTCTAATGCTTATTTTTTTCCCATTCTATTTGTTCACACTCCCAATACAGTATTACTATCCTCACTAACATAACAATTAACCACTGTGAATCTATAAATAGTTGAATATATCATATTATAGTTGAACATTGTTCTATTGCTCCTGCATGTAAAATTGTTCTACTGAAGGATTTTTTACTGTGTATCAAAATCTGGTTTATCTTAGAGTTTGTACTATTAGCTGTAGTATGCATTTCTGTGCTTAAAGATGTTACAGTGTTAATGGTTTGATGTTATCCTGTTTATATTTGATGCTATTTTTTTTATTTTAAAGGGTGTAGTAAAAAAATAGCAACATACCAACATCATGGGCAAAAACAAAATAAAGCAAGAACATTAAAAATGATACAGGGGGCAGGGGATATAGCTCAGAGGCATAAGCACTTGCCTGGCAAGCCTGAGGTCATGAGTTTGATTCTCAGAACAAAAAAAAATGATACAGGGTTTCAAAACAAAATGATAG
>NW_004955437.1:1052343-1053312 GCF_000276665.1 Chinchilla lanigera | reverse complement strand
ACCAGTGTCCCCAGGCAGTTCAGGGTACAGGCAAACCAGACACAAGTTTCAGGGTCAACAGTTTGTGGATCATCTGATTCTGTGTCTCCAGGCAGCTCAGGATGCACACAGGAGCTAGACACAAGATGTACTGGTGGTGATCATGGACCACCTGTGCCTGTGACCTCCAGGAGGTCAGGGAACAAGTAAAGCCCAGACCTGAATTGAAGTTGCAGCAGCTCGTGGAGCACTTGCTCCTGTGCCTCACTCAGCACCAGGCACACACAGGGGGGCCCACACACAGATGTCAGTAAGAGCAGTTTGCGGGCCTTTTGAGTGAGGATCTCCTGTCTGCACTGGGTGCAGGGAGGGTGAAGACTCAGACTGTAATGGCAGCAGGGCCATAGGTCACCTGCTCTGGACATGAAAATTGTGAAGAATTGTGTAAAATAGTTTGGAATTTTCTCAACAAGTTAAGTGCAGAATTACATATGATTCTGCAATTCCATCCCAAGTCATCTATGTATCCAAGAGATTGCAAAGCTTATGATCTTTGGTGATGTAGTTTAGGGGAGGAATGCTTACCTAGGATGTGGAAGACCTTGTTTCACTATCCAGTATTGAAAACAAACACAGCATATGTTCACACAGAAATATGTAAATGTTCACATACCATTTGCTATAACAGCCAATATGTATAAAGACCCAAATATCCATTATCAGATAAATAGATAAACAATATTTGGTACATCCATACAATGCCAAATTGCTTCACTATAAAAAGGAATGATAGGGGCTGGGGATGTAGCTCAGTAGCACAAGCACCTACCTTGTTTTATTTTTTGTTTGTTTGTTTTTTATAAATTGTGACTTTATTACTAAACTTCTGGCCAGACTCTCCTACCTTTTCATTTAGTTACTGTATTGATTCTATTGTATCATACAGCATTGTACCCTATGATAGTCAATTTAGGCCAAGCTTGGAATTTA
>NW_004955437.1:1049417-1050973 GCF_000276665.1 Chinchilla lanigera | reverse complement strand
AAAAAAAAGAAATGATGGAAACTGATACATGGAAAAATATGTAAACATTTGAAAACATGCTAAGTAAAATAGATGTAAAGATCCTATATTAATTTCATTACATAAAATGTCAAGAATAGGCAAATGTACAGAGTCAAAAAATAGAGTTATGTTCACCAGAGGATAAAGGGAGTAAAAGAAACTGTTGACCAGGATGGGGTTTCCACTGAGGTGCAGAAAACTGGTAGAACTAGGTGGTGATGATAATATTATGAGTATTTTAATATTTTAAGTAGTAAATTTTATCTGAACAAATTGAAAAAATATAGTATTGAACAGATTGAAATTTTTCTTTTTTTTGTATTAGTGCATATTAATTATAGAGGTTCATGTGTTTCATTATTGCATTCCATACATGAATATAACATACACACAATCAAATGATGAATGGTGGGAGGTTAGGTCACCAAAGAGCCTCCTAGGCCAATATAAAGTATATAAAGATACAAAAAGTATACCTTTGAATAATCTTTGGAGGATAGAATATGAATAACTCTGCAGAAGAAAAGTCTTGGAACATGGAGGCTTGAATCGGTGGATAATTTGGAAGGAAGGAAGGAACCCAGGATCAAGTACTTACTGTGTAGCAACCTCAGCACAGTCTAAATTACAAGTGAACATAGAAATTCTCCCTTTCAGCACTAGACAGTCTCCCTGAGCTTCGTTTGGATGAACAAGAAAAACCCACAGAGATGTGGTCTGTCATTTATCAGTTGAGATTTGTGTGTACCAGTGTTTATTTGTATGTCTATGAAAATAAGCATGTGAACATTTGCCACTGAAATAATGTTTTATGGTCCTGTAATGTCCAAAGTTCACTTTCCTGCTCATAGTCCATTTGGCCACAGATCTCACAAGCAAAACCTCATTTGTGAGACAAGCTTCTCTCTGCCGCTGGAGTTCTGCCTCAGGTGTCTTCTCTCTGTGCCTGTACAGAGAACACAAAGACATCTGATTCCCCTACCACAGAAGTCCAGGGCATAGCAGAAATTTCCTCCAGGACAGGTGCATCAGATATTAAACTGACTCCTCCAAGAAATGGTGGCTCAACAGATACAAAAACGTGAGTTTTATTTTAGTTACTGTTGTTATTTGTGCCTATGTATATGTGTGTATGAGCCTATGTTTAGTGTCTTTAAGAAAAGTATTCATGTCATGAAGAAAGACCAGGCTCCAGAGTACAAAGTTTGAGCTGGGTGGATGATGCTCAGGCCTGGCCATGTGACTCCTCATTTCTTCTCATCTTCTAATTAGTTTCCCCTAAGGAGTTCTCAGTTCACTGATCACTCCCCCATTAGATATCTCTGCTCTTCCACCACATTCTGCTACCGCAAGACCAGGCTGTCTTTCTCCATATATTTCTCCTCTTCCTACCTTTGCTGTTCTTTGCTAAATGACTCCTACATATTCTGAATTTTTTCTTTGCTCCAACTTATAATTCTGACTACCACAGTGATCATACTTCCAATCTTTCCATACATCATTAGAAAGTCTTATTTATTTATTTATTTATTTAT
>NW_004955437.1:1047172-1049317 GCF_000276665.1 Chinchilla lanigera | reverse complement strand
TTATTTATTTATTTATTTATTTATCTATCTATCTATCTATCTATTTGGCTCTTTGCTTATCTGTAGTACTGGGAATTGTACCCAGGGCCTAGAGCATGCTAGATAAGCAGTCTAACACTTTAACATTTTGAGACAGTGTTCTCACTACATTGTGCTGGCTGGCTCTGAACCTGGGATCTTTCTGCCTTAGCCTTCCAATTAGGTGAGATTACAGGTTGTGCCACTGTGCCAGCTGAAACTCATTGTTTAAAAATATAACCAATAATTGTCACTTAAGAAATGCAATGCCTATGTTCTAAATACAGTGAAAAACAGTTTGGCAAGATTTAAAATTGGCACTCATGTCTACTACATAGGAGCATAATTATGAAACAAAAGTTTCTTTTAAAAACATGTTGCTATGGAGTCCTACAATGCTGTTAATATTTAAAAGCATTTCAATATGCACTAATTGAAGGTTTAGAAATAGAGTAGCCCTCTGACCAATAGTGATTATGCTTCTGATTCATAGAAAAGACTGAAATCATTAATATGGCAATCTGTGAGAAAGTTGCTAAGTCCTGCACTTGGAAAAATACCCATATAACAAAGTTCACAAGATCGCTGAAGTCTAACAGACCATTAGAAAAGGGAGAAATTTAATTCTGGCTATCAGCAGGATAGCATTAAATTTACACTCATATGAGATGCATACACTTTTTTTCTACATAGAGATGTGATTCCAACTCCAGATCACTTCCAGTCTTCTGACTTCCTCTGGATGTAAATGTGTTGTCTCTATCTGCTCTGGTCTGCAGGAGGTGACATTGAGAGATCACTGTCAAAGAGAGTTCTTGTCTATTTAGCATGAGATTTGGTGCTGGTTTGTCAGAGATGGCTTTTATCATATTGAGATAAAGACTTCCTATGCCATGGTTGCATATTGCAGGATTACCTTCTTGTTGAAAACAGCTATCACATTGTTGCAGATGCCACATACTATAATATCACTTTTTCTGTCCATGGACATTTATGTTTCTTCCCAAACTTAGCCATATTAAACAATGCTGAAGTCCACTTGGGAGTTGCTTCCACATCATCTATTCTGTTCCATTAATCTTTGGTGTGTTTTTCCGCCAATACTATGCTGTTTTTAATCACTGTAGTTTTTAGTACAACGTTAAATCACGGATTGTGATGCCCTCTGCCTTGCACTTGCTGCCCAGAATTGATTTTGCTATTCTAGATATCTTTGGGTTCCATACAAATTTTAGGGTTATTTTCATGAGTTCTGTGAGGTATGTAATATAGATTGCATGAAATCAGTATAACAGGCTGAAAATATGGTCATTTTCACTGTATTTATTGTGCCTGTTGAAAAACAGGGGATACCTTTCCATGTTCTGAAAGCCTTTTTGATCTCCTTTTGCAGAGTACTGCAGTTTTCAATGTAAAGTTCCTTCACTTCCTTCACTAGATTCATTCCTACCTATTTCATCTTTTCTTGATACTACTGTTAAAGGTATTGTTTCTCTAATTTCTCTCTTTGTGAGTTTGTTATTTGTATACAGAAACGTTATTGGCCTTTGAGTAATGACTTTGTATTCTTCTATTTTAGCTAATTGGGTAGCTAATTTCAGAAACCTTTTGGTGGAGTTTTTGGAGCCTTCTATGCAGAAGATCATGTCATCAGCAAAAAATGATAATTCAATTTCTTCCTTGTCTATCCATATTCCTTTTATTTACTTCTCTTCTCTAATGGCTTTTGAATGATATTTCCAGAACTGTTTAATATTTCCAGGACTGGTGAGAGTGGACATCCTCATCTTCTTACTGATTTTAGGGTTAATAAGTGAATGCCTTCAGCTTTTGTCTATTTAGTATGAGGTTGAGTGCTGGTTTGTCATAGATGGCTTTCATCACATTGAGATAAAGACTTCCAATTCCAATGTTCTTTCTTTTTTCTGGGACCAGGAATCGAACTCAGGACCTTGTGCTTGCCAGGCAAACACTTGCACCACTGAGCTATATGCCCAACCCTTTTATTCTAATTTTCTATAGGGTTTTTTACTTTAAACATAAAAGGAGGAAAACATTAACAGACAGGCAACCTTTTACAAAATAGCAAAAGAACAGTACAAACAATACAGAGTTACAAACAAAGTG
>NW_004955437.1:1035502-1047072 GCF_000276665.1 Chinchilla lanigera | reverse complement strand
CAGTTTTCCCCTGACTAGTATGTAGTGACCTTCTTTATCTCTTTTGATTGTTGTCGGTTTGAAGTTTACATTGTCTGCAAATGGAATAGTTACACCTGCTTTCTTCTGGGTTCCCATTGCACGGAAGACTGTTTCCATCCTTTGACTTTTAGTCAATCAATTTTCTTTTGAGTAAAATATGTTTCCTGTATACATCACATGGTTGGATTTTGTTTTTTAATCTGCTCTGCCAGTCTGTTTCTTTTGACTTGAGAATTGAGGCCACTTTCATTTATAGTTATAACAGACATGTTTTGATTTATCATTGTCATATTATTTACTTGCATTGGTTTCCTACTTTTTCTACCTGTTTACTTGCTTTCTGTTCTTGATGTTTCATTTCTACTGTTGTTCTTGAAATTGTGATCAAATTTTTCTCTGTCTAGGATATCTTTTAGTACTCTATGCAGTGCTGGTTTGGCACTCATGAAGTTCTTCAGTTGTTCTTTGTCATGGGAATATTTTATTTCTCCTTTGAATTTGAGGGATACTTTGGCAGGGTACATGAGTCTTTATTGGAAGCTGTTTTGTCTCAGGACCTGTAATGCTTCACTCCAAGATCTTCTCGGTGGGATGGTTTGTGGTGTTAAGTCTGCCGTGATTCTGATGGGCTTTCCTTTATAGGTAATCTGTTTCTTTTCCCTAGCAGCTTTTAATATTCTCTTCTTTTGCTGGAGATCTGGGAACTTGACTATTATATGTCTGGATGTAGTTTTATTTTGGTTGTGGTTGTTTGGAGTTCTATATGCCTCATTTACTGTACATCAGTTTCTGTTTCCATACTTGGGAAATTTTCTGCTATTATTTCTGCAAATACTTTTTTATGTCAGTTGTGTTGCTTCCTCCTGTTTTGTTGACTCCTATACGTTGTACATTATTCCTCTTTGCCCATCTTGCAGCTGTTGAATTGACTTTTCCTGGCTCCTTGTTGATTTTACGAGATCCTTTCTTTCATGGTCACTAGTTGCCACATTGTCTTCAAAGTCTGAGATTGTATCTTCAGCTTCATTCAAGTGGTTTTGGCAGCTTTCAATGGAAGCTTTGTTTTCCTGGAAGCCTCTTTCAATCTGGTTCATGCATTCTAAGTCCTTTCTATATTTTTCATTTAATGCTTCCATCCATTGCCTTTGTTCTTCCATTTTCTTGTATGTTTCTCCTTCAGACGTGTTGAGCTGTTCTTTCATTATTATTGTCATTTCATTTTTGTGTGAGAGATTATTTCTGATCTCATCTCTTCTATGGCCTTATGGAGTTGTTTCTTTACTTCCATTGCAATCATTTCAGCTATTTTAGGCATGTTTTTTACCAAGTTCTCCTATGTCGATGTCTCCTGGACTTGTTCTGAGTATGTTGAAGTTCTGGGATTGTGTTTTAGTCCTTTGTTTTGTCATGTTTGCTACTGGATGCAAAAAGCTCAGTTTCTCTCTTCAGTGGCTACACAGCAAATGTCACTAGTGTCCCTAGTTTTCCTGTTGGTCAGGTTTGCCCCTCAGTGTCCACTGAGAAGCACTACTTAGTCTTGTGTTTTCTGGCAATTGTTAATTTTTATGTAGTTATCCCAGGTCTCAGGTGCAGGTATAGTTGTCAGCTGATGGCAGACCGTCTGATGCAACATCCCTTTGCAGTTCAGGGCACATGCATGGCCCAGACTCGGGTTGCACTGGTGTGACAATCCCGGTCCAGTGGACCTATGTCCCCAGGCAGTTCAGAGTACAGGCAAAACCCAGACACAAACTGCAGGGTTGACAGATTGTGAACCACCTAATTCTGTGTCTCCAGTCATTTCAGGATACATACTGGACCCAGATGTGGACCAGACCAACAGCAATCACAGACTCCCTGTTTCTGCCACCCCCCAGGGGGTCCAGGTGCAAGTAAAGCACAGACTCAAACTGTGGAACCAGCAGCTCTTGGAGCACTCACTCACTTGGTGCAGGGCATGTGCAGGGCAGGCCCACATGTGAACCCCAGTGAGAGCAGTCCCCAGGCCTTCTGAGTGAGGACCTCCTGTCTGCCGCTTTAATAGCAGTAAGGTCCTGGGTCACCCACTCTGCCCCCAGGAATTAGATTGGAAATACCTGGTTTCTCCACAAGTTTCACGTGGGAGCAGTGGAAGTGGAAGTGGGTCGTAGCCCACCTGCTTCTACTTCTTAGTCAGTTCAGGGCATGCACAGGAACCAGATCCAGGCCATTCAAAATGGAATGGCAGACTGCCCGTGTCTGTGACCACCCCCCCAGTGGGTCTGGGTGCAAGCACAGACTTGAACTGTGGGACCAGGAGCTCTTGGAGCACTCACTTACTTGGCACAGGGCATGCACAGGGAGGGCCCACACATGAACTCCAGTGAGAGCAGTCCCCAGGGCTTCTGAGTGAGGACCTCCTGTCTGCTGCAGGTGCATGGAAGGCAGGGACTCAGCTCTCAGTACATATTTCTTTGGCTACTTCAGTCACTGCAACTGAAATCACCATTGTTCAAAAAATGTTTTGTTTAACTAAAAAGTGAGACATTTGAAAATTTACTTTGATGGCAGCCTCACCATTTACTTTCATAAAGAAAATTTTATCAATGATATATTTAATTTTAAATGTTATAATGTTGCCCAGTGTTGTTTTAACATAATTTGAGCATATTCGGGTGATGTCAATATATAATGATATTCATTAGCTATTATTTCCTTGCATAATACATTCATATAATTCAACAGTAAATTTATCCACAATCCAATATGCATTTACATGTTTTATTCAAAATTTAATTTTAACTTCTTTTGACATGATTGACATTCTTCTTAAATTTTTTTATTAGTTCACATTTGCATACATAATGATTATATTTATCATGGTAGCTTGGTCTGTGGATGTAACGTCTCTTAATTCTTTTCACAGCCCTTTCCCCCACTCCTTCCCTTCAGGCTGCATCATTCTCTTTTTCTGTACTCCTCACCCTCCACCTCTTCATTGCCTTTCCTTTTGGGAAAGATCTATCTCCCTACCTTCTATAAACCTTTATTTTGTTCATTAATCATGTCTTGGATTTCTCATATAAAAGAAACCATGCCATATATTCAAGTGTGTGACTAATTCATTTCTTTTAACATTATTATGTCAAGGTGCATTGATATGACTACAAATAACTTAAGTTTATCATTCTTTATGTCATAGTAGTATACCATTCTGTGTAACCATTATGTAATACAGCAAGCATTGTTAATTTCCTACCACTTTGTTTGTAACTCTGTATTGTCTGTACTGTTCTTTTGCTATTTTGTAAAAGGCTGTCTGCCTGTTAATGTTTTCCTCCTTTTATTTTTAAAATTTAAAAAAATCAAAGTTCTTTATCCTTTCATCTGCTGATGGATATGTAGAATGCTTCCAAGGTTGAGCTATCATAGGTATGTCTGTGCCACTGTAATGTTACATCTTTAATTCTTGGGAAAATGCTTCAGTGTCACAATAGTTGAGCCACTCAAACCAAGGTTGAGTTAAAACTATCTCACTGCACTGTGGAATTCTTTATTTCAGTTATTCAATTCTCTTGTATCATTGAATTTTATAGACAGCAACATATGAATTTCATATAATTTTGTGTTATAAAATATGATTAATGTTCTCATTTCTTTCTATGATTTAAAACATAAAATCTATCCCAAAAGTACAGGCCCCCTAAAATATATATCACACTTGATTTGACCTAAGGGCCATAGTTTGATCCTCCCTGCCCTGCATTGTGTTTGCCTGCATCGAGAACAGCAAAGTGATAAGGGCATACGAGGAACATGACAAGGATTCTTTCATTTACTATGAGGTGTCAAATATCTTTTGGGGAAAGCATTTCTCTAATGTTTGTCCTACTCTGAAATGTTCAACCCCATACTCTTCTAAATGACTGCACATCAATCCCTATGTGGTGATCAGGAGTAACATGGATCCTCAACTCTAGGTACACAGACTGCAAATTCATCATATGCCTAATGTTTACTTGGTCCACTGAATAAGATGTCTACTTTGAAACCATAGTAAGGTGTGTCTTAATGTTAATAAGAAAATCCTCTGACATTTATTTTCCAGATTCTGACTTCAAAATGTACAATATAAATCTCATCACTGCTATCTTGGTAGTCCTCCCAATAAGTTTTCTTCTTTGTGTGTTCAAGAACGGATGTTGCAATGGTATGTTTGTAAGTATGTAACGTTATGATACCTTAAGGAAACTTTCCACTACTCCAACAAATTTTGACATGGTTTCTGAATAGTAGGATAAGCCCTTCTCATCAGCAAAGGAAAATTTAAGACAAAGATGTGGAGGTCTCACAAAATTGTTTACTATTCAATTCTGATGAGTCATTAATTTAGTTCTGCACACAACATTTTTAAAAGATTATGGTAAAATGAAACCAATCAAAGGTACAATTTCCAAAACTGTAAAGGCTCTAAGTGCACATTAAAATACAAGGTATGAATAATTAATAGAAATAAATGTTTGACAAATAAAAGCACAATCTTTAAGGTACATGCAAAGCTTACCAACTATTACAGTAACTCTTTATTCATTTATTTCAGCTGTTAGCATTAGAAATAACAGATGAAGTTCTAAAGAGTCATATTTCAGCTCTCTAAATAGAAGTATTTTAATGGTGTAACTTGTTTCAATATTGAAGATGCCTGAAAAAAGGTCATGAGTTTACTCCCACTGAACCAGTCTATAAAGGTCTTAATGTTCATATAGAGAAATTGTTTTACTCATAGTGGATTCTTAAACTTATTGTTGTCTTAGTTACTTTTCTCATTGCTAAGACAAAATATCCAACACCCAAAGTTAAAGGAGGAAGGCTTTATTTGGTCCACAGTTTGTAGAGCTTTCAGTCCATATTTGGCTGGTTCCAAGGCAGGGTGGCATGGCAGAGAGGCATCACAGAGGAGAAAGAGTCCACAGCAAGCAGACTGGCAAGAGCACATTAGTACTTGTCCCTTATACTTTATACAGGCTACCTGCCCTAGGACAGGTGTAACACTCAAACCCTTAACCCTAGCCAAAACTATGCCAAACCAATCAGTGGACTGATTTAGTAACCACATACCCCTGATCCCAGCACCACACTCTCTAAACCCAGCCACCTCTGAAAAGCCGCACCTAAGACCACGTGAGGCTTTGGGGGGACATCTAGACATAACGCATAAAAATTGTTAAGGATAAACTTTGTTTATATTTGAGTTTTACAGCATGACAATATGGATTACATGTATGCTAAAATGATTACTATATTGAAGTAAATTAACATATCCATTATCTGACATAGTTAACTTCTTTTCATTGGGGTAAGTTAGAGGCTGCTAGCATGAAAATTTTACTTGGAAATCACTTCAGAAAGTTTCTGATATCAAGGGAAAGATATTTTTACTCAGAAAAAGAAGCATTTAGAAACTCAAACTAACATAACACAAAAAGAATCTCTCCATAACACATCATAGTCAATTTGTCAAAACTCAGAACAAAAAGAGACCACAAATAGCTGTTAGAGAGAAAAGCAAGCTAGTCTGTAAAGGCAAACATAACAGAATGACAGCAGACTTCTTAACAAATTCTAAAAGGCCAAGAGAGCTCAGAGTGTAATTATACAAGCACTAAAAAAATAATAATAATTATGAACCTAGTTTATTATAACCTTCAAAGCTCTGCTTCAAAATTGAGGCAGAAATAAAGCCCTTCAACCATAAGGACAAACTAAAG
The DNA here is from genome assembly GCF_000276665.1 of Chinchilla lanigera. NCBI lineage: Eukaryota > Metazoa > Chordata > Mammalia > Rodentia > Chinchillidae > Chinchilla > Chinchilla lanigera. The sequence continues at coordinate 1,041,304 of NW_004955437.1, read as the reverse complement.
AACACCAAGCCACAACTGTAAAATATACCTAAGGGAATCTTAAGCAGAGACAAGAAAGACAGTGGAGTCCATGAGACCAAGAAAAATTGTAAATCTCACGGGGAGAATAGTTAAATGAAAAACTGAAAGGAATCAAGCACCGAAAACTTAATAAAATGACAGGAATTAGCACACACCTTTCAATAACTCTCAATGTAAATAGTCTTAGCTCTTGAATCAGAAGACGGTTAGGATGTCATTTTACGGTGTCAGAAGTCACCCATTGGACACCTATGTAAGCCCTGGTAAAGAGGCCCAGGCCCAGCTGAAAAGGCAGTAGTTTCAATGCAAATACTGTTCATATCCCTGAAATGTAACCCAGGCAATTTTTGTTGGAATCATGACCCAATGTCACAGTTAGCTACAGCAAAGCTATTGGGAGACTAATGCTGTATTGCTCAGTTGCGTGAACACAAAAGTTATTGATCTTTTAAATTAATTAAAACCAAGTAACTAAAAGTAAGGGAAGGTGGAGTACATTCAGGTTTTCCTTCAGTTTCAGTGCAACAGTCTCAATATTTTTTCAGTATCTATTGTCCATATTTGAACAAGTATTGTAAGAGATACCTGCCTTGCCTACCACATGAAGCAAGATGTAAAGTTTCACATATTATTAATGATAGATATATTATTGAATAAATATGGATACTAAAATTTGTTACTATATTGGAGCAAATAAGCATATCCATCAGCTCAAATAGTTACTTTTTGTAGAGGTTGACCTAGAGACTACTAATGTTAAAATTTATTCACTGAAATCACTTTAGAAAATTTCTAGTATCTAGGAAATGAGATGGTTACTCAAGAAAAAGAGGCATTTAGAAACTCAAAACAGAAATGACAGGAAACTGGCAAATTGCATCAAACTGGCAGAGTAGATGAAAAAAGAAGACCACATTATATGTTAACTGCAAGAAATTTAAAAATCCACAAATACATGGATTGGAGAAAGAGAGAGGTTCTAATTGCTGACAAAGTTGGCTTCGAAACACTACTGGTCTGAAGGATCAAAATAAAGGCAAGGCCAGGCCAGAGCACAGTGGGCAGATCAAAAAAAAGGAAATCAGAACATCATTCTTCCAGTCAAGGACGCTTGTCATCCATTAGAGCAGTAAATCACACTGTGGCAGTGGAGCCACTGAGGCCAGGCTTGTGATTTCCAGGAGGCCCACCCCCCAGGCCTGGGATTTCCCCCACTCCTGCAGCTGGCCCTTGGAGGCCAAATGAGCCAGTTCCTGCTGAGCTCCCATCCTCTTACAAGCAAGTCACAAAAGAAACAACCAATTCAAATTAATACTACAAATAATACTACTGCTGTTTCCACTCCAAGGCACACTATTTCTTCTGCAACTCAGACTGACTCTTTTAAAGAAATAGACAACAAAACTCTACAGGCACCTCTCCAGCCTCTGCAGCCTCTCCCAGCAGCCTCATGTGGCCATCTTCCACCAAATGTAGCACTTTTAATAGGCATTGACATTTCCAAACAATGGAATTGTCCAAAAAACACCATTGCTGCAAGATGTCCTGTGCCAAGACCAAGATTAAAAAGCAACCTCAGGCCAGCAGTTAGAGATACAAAAAGTAACCAGAAGAAAGTAACCAGTCCAGCAATCCCAGAAGGGTCACCTCCAGGCCAGCCCCAGTCTCTGTTGGATAATAACAATGACTTAGTCAGGCAGTGATGGACGTTATAAACACAGAGCAAAGCCAAAATAATATTGTCTCAAGGATCAAAGCATTTGAGGGTCAAACAAATGCAGAAACCTCAGCACTGACCAAGAAACCGGAAATTACTCCCTGCACACTTCCCCCAAAGCATGTTGTTTCCCCTGGGAAACCTTCTATGGCTCCCAAACCAGCCACTAACAGAGCTTCCAGAGAATGAGACATGCGGACTGAAAACAGACTCAAGGTGACCTCCAGGGAAAGGTTCACCCCATACTCTTTACAGCAAGAAGCTGGAAGTATCCCCATAACCAAACCTGAATTGCCAAAGAAACCAATTCCTTGCCTTTATATGAAGTGGTAATCATGAGATTTCAAGAGGAGGGTGCACGGTCCAGAGCCGCAGCACTGGGAGGAAAGTCCCAACTCCAGTTCCTCCACCTTCGCTACTGAAGAAATGAGCTTCCTGAGAAACCCCTCCCCACCCATCTGCTCCACCTAAACCAGTCCCTGTGCCTCCCCGACTCTCTGGAGCATCACAAGCACAGACATTCAGGTCACTGGGAGAAGGACCTCCGGCACCTCCCCCAGTTCCAGCTCTGCAAAGCAGGCCCCCTGGGGCACATCCACCTCATCAGCTTTGATGATGATGTTTTGCCCTCCTCATCTAGGAACCTGGCTGAAGAATCTGTTAATTCACTACTGGCTCTAGATCCCTTTCAGCTTCCCATAAAAACAGCACAAGCAAAAGAAAGAGCAATTCAATCAGCACAACTGAAAAGCTGTAATTCCAATTTCCGCCAAACCAAGAAAATGTTTACCTGAGACCACCTCCACTCCCTGCTGAAAAACGTATTGGAAACACTTGCAGTGTAGTACCTGGAAAACTCAGTAACACTGAAAGAACAAGAAATGTGGAGCCGCACCACACAGGTAAAACAGGAGGTTTGGGGCAAGGACCCCTAAGATCGCCAAGACCTGTAAATAGAAAATGGATTCTAACTGGATGACCTTTTCCCACAGTGGCCCCAGAAAGACCACCTCCCCCAAACTTTCTGCCACTAGAACATGAAGTAAAAAAAAACTGCCTTTTCATTGGTCCTCTTCTGACATGGATCTTCAGAAAAAACAAAGTCACTTGACATTTGGACTCTCTGGTCCATTTTGTTGTTGTTGCCCAGGACTGCTTTGGCTATTGTGGGTACTTTCTGGTTCCATGTGAATTATAGGACGGTGTCAGCCAGTTGTGTGAAGAATACTGTTTGTGTTTTTAGTGGGTTTTCATTAAATCTGTGTCTCAATTTTGAAAGTTTGGCCATTTTGACAATATTGATTCCTCTACTTTAGAAACATATCTTTTCCATTTCTAATGTTCTCTTCATTTTTCAGAGTATTATAACTTTATTTTTTAGTTAAGTGTATTGATACAATTTAGATATACATAATAATCACATTCATCATAGGAAATTTGTACCTGTACATCATATATCTTAGTTTCTCTTCCTTCCCTGTTCCCCTTCCCTCTCTTCAAACCTTCTTCCAGTCCCCATTTACAAGGCTTTGTTTCCATTTTATCCTTTTTTCTCATTTCTTCCTTTTCTCTTCAACCTCTCCAACTCCCCATTTTTTTTAACAATTACTTCCGATTTCATAATATCTGTTCTACAATTTGGTTCTTATTTAGACTTCCACTTTCTCACACCAAAGAGACAATGTGATATGTACACATTTGTCTGATTTATTTTACCTAAGATTATGGTCTCAAGGTCCATCCATTTAGCTGTACATGTCTCAAATTTGTCATTTTTCATGGCTGAGCAGCACACCATTGTATTAAAAAATCCTCTTTAGCCAATCATTGGATGATGGACATTTGGGTTGTTTCCAAGACTTAGCTATTAGAAACTGCTATAAACATGGGTGTGCATATACCGCAACCATCTTATCCCTGACAAAGGGGCCAAACACATTTAGTGGAAGAAAAATAGCCTCTTTAATAAATGGTGCTGGAAAAACTGGCTTTCTACATGCCAAAAACTAAAACTAGAACTATATCTCTCACCATGCACTAAAATAAAATCAAAATGGATCAAAGGTCTAAATATTAAAAGAGAAACACTAAATCTGCTGGAAAAGAGAATAGGCAGAACTCTTGAAGACAAAGACTTCGTGAACAAAATCCCAAACACATGGGAAATAGTACAAAAATCAACTGAAACTTCACCTTATTAGAAAGCTCTTGCATAGCAAATGAAATCACAAAGTGATTTCACCAAGAGTAAAAAGACACCCACAGAGTGGGAAAGTATCTTAGCCAATTGTTTTTTAGACAAAAGACTAATATCTAAAATACATGAAGAACTGAAAAAATCTGATTCCCCAAATGCAAAGACTCAATTGAAAAATGGGCCTCTGAGTTTAATACATACTTCTCAGAGGAAGAAATATAAATGGCAAATAAATACACGAAAAAATGTTCATCACTGATCATCCAAGAGATGCAAATTAAAACAACTCTGAGTTTCCATCTCACCCCAGAAAGAATGGCTGTCATCAAGAAATCCACCAATAACAAATGCTGGAGGAGCTGTGGGGGAAAAGGAATCCTTCTCCACTATTGGTGGGAATGTAGATTGGTGCAACAACTGTGGAAATAAGTGTGAAGATTCCTTAAAAAGTAGAGGTTCCGTTTGACCCAGATATTCCCCTTTTTGGTATCTTCCCAAAAGGGTAATGTAGTTTTTATTGTACAGGTCTTTCATTTCCTTATTTAGGAAAATTTCTAAGTATTTAATTTCTCTTAATTTCTCTTCATGCTATTGTGAATAGTATTTTTCCTAAATTTTTCTCAGGGGTTCATTATTATTGTAGAGGGCCATTATTGATTTTTGTTTATTGATTATTTTTCCAGCTATATTACTGAATTTGATTATTAATTCCAAGAGTCTTTTGGTGGACTTTTGGGGCCTTCTAATCATGTCATCTGAAAATAATGATTAGATTTCTTTCCTTCAAAGAATTAACAACTGGAATCTCATCTTATTGAAAGGTTTTTGCACATCAAAAGAAACCACCAACGGTGTAAAAAGACAGGTCACGAATTGGGAAAAAATTTTAGTCAACTGTCCCTCAGACAAAGAATTTCTATCTAGAACATATAAAGAATTTTTTAAAATCGGTCTCCCAAAATTCAAAGATCCAGTACAAAAATGCACATCTCAGATGAATGCACACATGTCAGATGAAAAATCTGAAAGACAAATAAAATAAGAAAAAATGTTCAACATCATTGGTTATTCAAAAATGCAAACTACAACAACACTGAGATTCTATCTCATCCCGGAAAGAATAGCTATCATCCAGAAATCAGCCCATAACAAATACTGGAGTTGCGCAGGGGAAAAAGGAACACTTCTACACTGGTGGTGGGAGTGTACACTGGTACAACCACTGTGCAAACCAGTCCGGAGACTCCTCAACAAAACTAGGATTACAGATCCCATTCAACCCAGCCAGTCTTCTTCTGGATACTTTTGCATAAGAACTGAAAACATCATATGTACACCCTTGTTTATAGCAGCACAATTTGTTTTTTTTTTTTAATTTTAAAAATAAAAGAAGGAAACATTAAGAAACAGACAACCATTTACAAAGTAGCAAAAGAACAATACAAACAATACAGAGTTACAAACAAAGTGATAGGAAATTAACAATGCTTGTTGTATTACATATTGATATCTTCAAAGTGATTTCTCAGCAAAACAAATAGAGACGTGCAATATTGCTCAATCAAGGAATCATTAACTGTTTCTTTCAGCAAAGAAATAGAAGACAGTAATTCAACTATGTTAACTATCTTGCATATACATAAATACAAAATTTCCCCTTCTTTCCCTTCTCTTTTCTCACATCCCAGTTGCCCTCTACACTTGAGTATTTTCCTTTTGCTTCGCAATGTCTATCATACCTCCTGGTTTTATTCACTCTTTCAGGTTTTACACCAGTGAGACAATGCGGTGCTTACACATGCAGGTCTGATTTATTTCACTTATGAGTATGGTCTCTAGTTGTGACCATTTACCTATAAAAGCCTCC
>NW_004955437.1:1033445-1034762 GCF_000276665.1 Chinchilla lanigera | reverse complement strand
ATGTGCAGAAACTTTTCAGTAGGATGAGATCCCAGTTGCTGATTCTTTGAAGTGTTTCATGTGCAGTTTGGTTTTTGTTCATGAACTCTGCCTACCACTATGTCTTCAAGGTTTTTATCTACTTTCTCTTCCAGTAAATTTAGTGTTTCTGTTTTAATATTGAGATTGGTGATCCATTTTGACTTGAGTTTAGTTCATGGTGATATACTTGGGTCTATTTTCAGTCTTTGGCAGGGGGCAAGCCAATTTTTCCAGTAACTTTTATTAAAGAGGCTATCATTCTTCCAGTGAGTTTGTTTGACCCCTTTATCAAAGATTAGGTGGCTGAGCATGTTTCTGATTTTGTCTGTGTCTTCCAGTCTGTTCCACTGACCTTCTGGTCAGTTTTTTAGCCAGTACCAGGTTGATTTTATTACAGTAGCTTTATAGTATAATTTCAGGTCAGGGATTGTGATTACATCTGACTTGTCCTTGTTGCCCTGGATTGCTTTTGCTATTCTGGGTCTCTTCTGGTTCCAGATGAATTTAAGGAATGATTTCTCTAGATCTGTGAGGTATGCTGATGGTAGCTAATGGGAGTTGCATTGAATTTGCACAACAATTTTGGGAGTATGGCCATTTTCACAATGTTGATTCTTCCTATCCATGAGCAAGGAATAGTTTTCCATTTATTGAAATCTTCTTTGATCTTTTTTTTCAGAGTACTGCAGTTTTTGTTGAATAGATCTTTTACTTCTTTTATTAGATTAATTCCTAAATATTTCAGTTTCTTGGATGTTATTGTGAAAGGTATGGTTTCCTTAATTTCTCTCTCAGTCTATTTGTTGTTTGTGTATAGGAATGCTATTTATTTTTGGGTGTTGACTTTGTATCCAGCTACACTGCTGAATTTGTTAATTCAAGGAGTCTTCTTGTGGATTTTTTGGGGTCTTCCATATAAACTATCATATCATCTGCAAATAGTGATGGTTTTAATTCTTCCTTTACTATCCTTATTCTTTTTATTTATGTCTCTTTTCTAATTGCTATGACTAGTGGTTCCAGAACTATGTTGAACAGGCGTGGTGACAGCAGACATCTTTGTCTTGTTCCTGACTTTAAAGTAAAAGCTTTCAGTTTTTGTCTACTTAGTATGATGCTGGCTATTTGTTTGTCATAGATGGCTTTGATCAGATTGAGGTAAAGAGCATCTATTCTTATTTTCTGTGGAGTTTTTGTAATGAATCCATGTTGGACTTTGTCAAAAGCTTTTTCTGCATCTATTGAGATGATCATATGGTTTTTGTCTTTGGCTCTATTGATATGGTGTATAACATT
>NW_004955437.1:1030082-1032175 GCF_000276665.1 Chinchilla lanigera | reverse complement strand
CTTAATTTTTTTACCAGTTTCACATGCTTATATCTGGCAATCTGAACACCTACTTTGAAGATATTAACACACAATATAACAACCATTGTTGAATTCATATCATCTTGTTCTTTGAAATTCTCTATTGTTTCTAATGTTTTTTATTATTTATCATTCACTTGAAAATAAAAAGGATTAAAAAATAAAGTTAAGGGGTCTAATTTTTTTTAGTACTTTACATATTCTGGATATTACTCATTTCTCTGTTGTGTAGCTGGTAAAAGAATTTTCCCTCTCTGTGAGTTGTCTCTTCACACTGTTGGTGGTTTTCTTTGCTGTGCAAAAGCATTTTAATTTGATGTCATACCACTTGTTGATTCTAGTATTTCCTGTGGAATCAGTGTTTTGTTTATAAAGTCTTTACCTACCACTTTATCTTAAAGAGTTTTAGCTATACTTTCTTCCAGCAGATTTAGTGTTTCTGTTTAATATTTAGATCTTTGATCCATTTTGATCTTAGTTTAGTGCATGGTCTAAGTTCAATCAATGTGGAAAGCCCGTTTCCACAGCACCATTTGTAAAGAGGCTTTCTTCTAATGTACGTTTATAACCATGGGTGGGCCTTTCAAGAAGGTCCTTCTTCAAAGATAAGTTAGCTGAGTGTGCTTGGAGTTCTTTCTGCATCTTTTAACTGTTCCAGTGAACCTCCTGTCTGCTTTTTGTTTGTTTTGCCAATGCCATCCTGGTTTTTATCACTGTAGCTTTGTAGTATAACTTCAAATAAGGGACTGTGATACCTCCTGCCTTGTTCTTGTTGTGCAGAATTGCTTTTGCTATGCTAGGTATCTTCTCATTCCATATGAATTTTAGGATTTTCTCTAGTGCTTTGAGTTATGCTATTGGTATTCTGATTGGGCTTGTATTAAATCTGTGTAACAGTTTTGGAAATATGGTCATTTTCATGATATTGATTCTGCTTATCAAAGAACAGGGGTTATCTTTCTAGTTTCTAATATCCTTTTTGGTCTCCCTTTTTAGAGAATTGCAGTTCCTTTAGAAAGGGCTTTCACTTCCCAAATTAGGCTAATTCCTAAATATTTCATTTTTCTTATTGCTATTGTGAAAGGTATTGTTTCCCTAATTTCTTATTCAGTGAGTTCACTATCCATATACAGGAACGCTATTAATTTTTGTGTTGACTTTATGTCCTATTATACTACTGAATTTGTTAACTAATTCTAGGAGTCTTTTGGTGTAGTTTTTGGGGTCTTTTATGTTGACTATCATGTCATCAGTCAGTAATGATAATTTAACTTCTTCATTTCCTCTCCATATTCCTTTTATTTCTTATTCTTCTCTAAATTATCTGGGTAATATTTCCAGAACTATATTTTACAGGAGTGGTGATATTGGGCATCCTTGTCTTGATCCGATTTTAGAGTGAAAGCTTTTATTTTTTGTCTTTTGAGATCGATGTTGGCTGTTGACTTGTAATAGATGACTTGTATCAGATTAAGGTATAGACCTTCAATTACAATTTTTATCATTTTTATTGGTATACTTTAGATATTCATAATGCTCACATTCATCATAGGTATTTCATACCTATAAATGATATATCCTGGTTCTGTTTTTTTTTTTCATGCCCCTCTGCTCCCTTCCACCTTTCTTCCCCTCCACATTTACAAATCTTTGTTTCCATTTTATACTTCTTTTAGTTTTTTATGTTTTCCTTTTCATTTCCTCATGTCACCTCCTAATTCTACTCTCTTTTGAAAAATGTCTTCATATTTCACAATACTGTTATATACTTTGGTCCTTATTTACCCTTTAGGTTTCTCACACAAAAGAAACAATGCAATATTTACAAATTTGTGTCCTATTTATTTCAGTTAACAGTATGGTCTCAAGGTGTATCCATGTACATAGGAATGTCTCAAGTTTAACCTTCTTTATACCTGAGTAGTACTCCATACTACTGGTATAAAAAAACCACAACCTTTATTATACATTCCTCAGTAGGTGGGCATTTGGACTGTTTCCAAGATGTAGCTATTAAAAACTAAGCTGCTGCTAGGGGCAGGGAGGCCCAGGGGACGGACCGGGCGAGCAGG
>NW_004955437.1:996212-1023462 GCF_000276665.1 Chinchilla lanigera | reverse complement strand
AATAAATAAATAAATAAATAAATAAATAAAAACTAAGCTGCTAAACATGTGTGCGCATATATTACCGTGGTATGATGTTTTCAATTCTCTGCCAAGAAGATACCTACAAGGGGAATTGTTAGGTCGAATGAGACCTGTAATCCTAGTTTTTTTGGGGGGAATCTCCACACTTATGTCCAGAGTGGTTGGACCAGTCTACACTCCCACCAACAGTGGAGAAGTGTTCCTTCTTCCTCACACCCTAAACAGCATTTGTTATTAGTTTATGTCTCAATAATTGCCATTCTTTCTGTGGTTAGATAGAATCTCAGTGTTGTTTTAATTTGCATCTCTCAAAAGAACAGTAATATTGAACATTTTTTCATGTATTTATTTCCCATTTGCATTTCTTCTCCTGAGAAGTGTGTGTTCATCTCAGATCCCATTTTTCAATAGGGTCTTTAAAGTAGGAGGGTCAGATTTTTTTCAATTCTTTATATGTTTTATATATTAGTCCTTTGTCTGAGGGACAATTAGCTAAAAAAATTTTCCCACTATGTGGGTTGTGTTTTCACTCTGTTCATAATGTCTTTTTCTGTGCAAAGCTTTTTAAAAAGATGAGATCCAAGTTTTTGATTCATTGTAGTATTTACAGTGCAATCAGGATTTTGTTTATGAAATCTTTGTCTATACCTATATGTCTTGGTTACTTTTCTCTCAATGCTGGGACAAAACACCTGACACCCAAAGTTAAGGAAGGAAATGTTTATTTAGCTCACAGTTTGTGGAGGTTTCAGTCCATACATTGCTGGCTCCAAGGCAGAGTGGCACATGGCAGAGGGCAAAAGTTCATGGTGGTGGAAAACAGCAAAAGCAGCAAGAACAAAAGAGAGGAGCAGCAAGCAAGCCTCTTTCCCTCCCTTATATTGTATGCAAACTACCCCCCTCCAAGGCAGGTGTAGCACACCTATAATCCCAGCCCTGGACCATGAATGAATCATAAACTCTAGAAGCCTGTCCCATGAGTACATGAGGCTTTGGAGGGACATCTGGACACAAACCATGACACTGTGTCTTCAAGTGTTCTACCTATACTTTTTTGCAACAGATTTAGTGTTTCTATTTTAATATTTAGATCTTTGATCCATTTTGATTTTAGTTTAGTGCACAGAGACACATGGGTCTCGTTTTAGTCTGGCATGTGGAAAAAGAGTCATTCCAGCACCATTTAGCAGAGAGGCTATTTTTCATCCAGTGAATGTGCATTTCCCTTTTTCGAAGATGAGTTGGCTGGGGATGCTTGGAGTTGCATCTGCATCTTCCATTCTGTTGCACTGATCTTCAGGTCTATTTTTTTGGCAATACCATGATATTTTTATCACAGTAGGTTTGTAGTATAATTTCAAGTCAGGGATTGTGATGCTCCTTGCCTTGCCCTTGTTGCCTAGGATTATGTTTGATACATCTAGGTCTCTTCCAGATCCAATGAATTTTGGGGATGTTTTCTCTAGCTCTGTGAGGTATGCTAATGGTATTTTCACTAGGATTGCATTAAATCTGTATTATAATTTTGGGAGTACAGTCACTTTTACTATGTTGGGTCTTCCAACCATAAGTAAGGGATAACATTCGATTTTCTGTTATCCTTTTCCATCTCCTTTTTCAGAGTACTATACTTTTCAATGTATAGATCTTTTAATTCCTTTGTTAGAAAGATTCCTAATATTTCCTTTTCTCTTTTTTTATTTTAAAAATAAAAGGAGGAAAACATTAACAGACAGACAACCTTTTACAAAACAGCAAAAGAACAGTACAGACAATACAGAGTTACAAACAAAGTGGTAGGAAATTAACAATGCTTGTTGTATTACATATTGATATCTTCAAAGTGATTTCTCCTTTTCTCAATGCTATTGTGAAAGAGATTGCTCCACTAATTTCTCTCTTAGGGCATTTGTTGTTTGTGTACAGGAGTGCTATTAATTTTTGAGTTTTGACTTTGCATCCAGCTACACCACTGAATTTGGTTATTAAATCTAGACGTCTTTGGTGGAGTTTTTGGGGTCTTCTATGTAGACTGTCATGTCATCTGCAAAGAATTATAATGTTACTTCTTGCACTCCAATTCATATTTATTTTATTTCTTTATCTTATCTAATTGCTCTGACTAATGTTTCCAGAACTATATTGAATAAGAATGCTGATAGTGGATACCCTTGTCTTGTTCCTGATTTCTCAGTGAAAGTTTTCAGTTTTTGACTATGTAGTATGATGTTGGCTGTTGCTTTGTCATAGATGGATGATGTGGTCAGGGTTTTCAAGGGGAACAATCAGGACACATAATTTATAAGATTTTTTATAATAGTTGCCCAAATAGTCATATACAAAGAGAGAGCAGGAAATCTCTCCACACACTAATGATCCAGAGAATCCAGCTGAAGGCCTGGATCCAACACCAATGTCCTGCATGAGTCCTGCTGAAGACTTACATCCCATAACAATACACTCCATGAGTCCAAATGGAGGCCAAGATCCCATGACAATGTAATGTCGACCTGTTTCAAGGGTCTGCACTGGGAAGGCCCAAAGGTCAGTGGTGAAAGCTAGAAAGCCTATGACAGCAGGATGAAGGATCTGGGCCAGCAGGCTGAGGGATCTGCACTAAATCCAGAAAGCAATGCTCAAAGTAAGGACCAGAGCTCCCTGCAAAAGTATCACAGCCATCATCAGCAACAATGAGGTCCCAAGCTCCTCCAAGAACAGCTGAATCTATATCAGGAAAGCCAGCACAACAAGCTTCTCCAGGACATTGAACACTGCACAATCTTCCCCTCCAGAACCAGGAAACAGTGCTCAAAGTAAGGAACAGAGCTCCCCCAAAGTGAACTCTAGCCATTCTCAGTGACAAGGTCCCAAGCTCCTTTGACAATGAGAACAGCTGCATTCACATCAAGAAAGCCAGCATAACAAGCTCCTCAGGAGAACCAACAATGCCCAGGAGAACAGATCCCTACAGCTTCCTAACAGCACCTCTTCAGTTCTCATTTTATTTTGTTGGCAACAATCTTCAGGTGGGCTCGCCATACCCAGCACCATGCTGATTCAGTTCAGCTCCATGTTACAAGTTGACCACCAGTTGTCAATCCACCACAATGGCTTTTATCAGATTGAGATATAGACCATGTATTCCTATTTTCTGTAGAGTATTCTCATGAATAGGTGCATCCCTGGGATGAATCCTACTTGGTCACAATACAATATGAATAATCTTGTTGATTTGTTGCATTCTGTTTTCCAGTATCTTTCTCAGGATTTTTGGGTCTATGTTCACTAGCAAAATTGGCTTGTAGTTTTCTTTTTTGGTTAGTTCCTTCTCTGGTTTTGGTGTCAAGGTTAAAGTTGCTCCCAGGATTGATTTTGGGAGTACTGCTTCCCTTTCAATTTCATTAAAGATTTTCATTAGTAGTAGCATTAGATCTTCTGTCAATTTTTGTAGAATTCGGCAGTGAATCCTTCAGGACCTGGGCTCTTTTTTTGTTGGTAAGTTTTTAATTACATTATCACTTTCATTGATTAATACTGGGTTATTGAGTTTTCATATCTTCTTGATTCAGCTTCAGCAGTTCATGTGTATCTAGGAATCTGTCCATTTCTTCCATATTTTCCATTTTATTAAAATCTTCTCAACATATATATTGATTATCTTCCACATCTCCACAGGATCCATTGTGATTTCACCCTTTTTATTCCTAATTGCTTGACTTTGAGTCTTTATTTATAAATAAAATTTATAAATTTTATTTAGTATTTCAAAGAACTGACTCTTCAATTCATTGAATCTTTGTATTGCTTCCTTAGTCTTGATAGCATTAATTTATTCTTATTTTTATAATTTCCTCCATCATACAAGCTTTGGGTTTGATATGTTCTTTTTCTAGAAGTTTGAGATTCAACATTAGGTTGTTTATTTGATGCATTCTCTTTTCCTGATATGAGAATTCACTGCTATAAATTTCCCTATTAGGAAATTTCCTTGCATCCCATCAATTCAGTATATTGTGTCAGCATTATCATTTAATTGTAGATGCTACTTAATCTCTTAATTTTCTCTGTGACCCATTAGTTATTTAGGACAGTGTTGTTTAACTTCCAGGTGTTAATGTATTTTTTGTGGTTTCTTTTGCCACTCATTTCCAATTTCATTGCACTATGGTTAGATAATATGCATGGCATAACTTCAATTGCTTTTAACTTATTTAAGCATGTTCTATGGGCTCATATGTGGTTCATTTTTGAGAACATCCCATGTGGAGATGAGAAGAATGTGTTTTATGATGTGAGGTGAAACATTCTGTACACAACTACTGAGTCATTTATACACAGGTTTGGTTTAGTTCTGATAACTTTGTTGATATTTTGTCTAGTGGACCTATTTGTGACAGTGGGATATTGAGGTCCCTCACTGCAATTATGTTAGTGCTTATTTGATTTTTTCATGTCCATTAATATTTGGTTTTTTATTTTAAAGATAAAAGATCAAAAACATATTACCAAACACACATACATTTAGGAATAACACAGAAATAATACAAGCAATACATATTTTCAGACAAGGTGATAGAACAACTGGGATGAAGGAAAAGAGAAAAGAAGGGGGAAATATGTCTGTATGTATACACAGGATATCTAACATAGTTGTACTACTGACTTTTATTGCTCTGTTGAATGGAACAGTTAATGTTTAAGTGTTTGATCAATCTTACATGTCTATATTTGTTTATATGAGTATCCAACTTGAGGATACCAGTAGGTAATACAACAACCATTGTTAGTTTCCTATCACATTAATAGTTGTTTTATGTATTTAGGTGCACTGGTATTTGGTGCATGTGTATTTATGATTGTTATCTCTTTTCCTTGGAATTTTCCTGTAACAAGTATACAGTGACCTTGTCTCTTTTGATCAGGCAGTTTTAAAGTTCACATTGTCTGCAAGTAGAATAGCTACCCTTTCCATGGCACCAGTTATCAGGAACCCCTGCAATGATTCCCAGTCTCCTGCCAGAACTATGGTGCATCCTGAGAAAGAAAAAGAAAAATAGACAAAAACTGTGAGAAAATAGGGCTCTGGAATGATCAACGTGCTCTGGGAGCAAAGACCAAGAGTCTTCTGCTAGCTACCATTTTATTAGGCAGTGCAGACAAAGGGGAACAGCATAGACGTAGTGATAGAATGGGCATATTTAACATCATAAAGGAAAAAAGTTAAGATTCTTCCCCATACACGGATACTAGTTTTCCCTGTATTGTTTTCAGTGGCTTCATCTTGCTCTGTGAGCTTTAAGCCTCACTGACTATCAAGATCTCAGAGGTGACTGAGAGGAAGCAAAATTTCCACATTCCAAAACCAGCCCACAGGGGCTGGGGGTTTAGCTCAGCAGCACAGTGCCTGCCTGGCAAGCGCAAGGTCATGAGTTTGATTCCCAGTACCAGAAAAACACAAAAACAAAAAAACCCCAAACAAACAAACAAACAAAAAAACAGCCCACAAGGCAGGACAAGAATGTTCTCAGAAAGATTTTATGTCAACTTATAATTTGGGGTCCCCAGCTTTTCTTTTTTAGTTAAGTGTGTTTCTTGAATGCAGAATATTGTTGGATCTTGCTTCTTCATCCATCCTGCCAGGCCATTTCTTTTGATTGGTGAATTTAGATCATTTACATTGTTGGTTATAACTGGTAGGTATTAGCTTATCCTTCATATATTACTTTTCCTATTGTTGGTACCCTGCCTTTGCCCTCTATTTAACTGCTTATTCTGCCTGGTGGTGTCTCTCTATTGGTATTCTTGGCATTATGGGCTTCCTTATCTCTCTCTAGAATATCCTTCAGAGCATTTTGGAGTGCTCCTTTGGTGGTCATGAATTTCTTCAGTTGTTCTTTGTAGTGGAAGTGTCTTATTTCTCCATTAATTCTGAAAGATAGTTTTGCAGGATGCATCAATCTGGGTTAGAATTTGTTTCCTTTAGCACTTGAAACATTTCCCACCCACCTCTCCTAGATTTGAGGATTTGTGTTGAGAAGTCTGCTATAATTCTCTTATGTTTTCCTTCATAGATGATTTGTTCCCTTTATCTAACCATTTTTAATATTCTGTTTTTGTGCTGTAATCTTGATCATTATATGCTTTGGTGTAGATTTGTTCAGATCGTGGCTATTTGGAGCTCTATATGCCTCTCTTATTTGTATGTCAAATTTTTTGAATATGTTTAGGAAGTTTTCTGCCATTACTTCTGCAAAGAAGTTTTTAATGGCTTTTACACTATCCCCAGCTTTCTCACTGACTCTGATCAATGTGCAGCAGCAGAAGTAGAAAAAACAAATCGATATGGCTATAGAAAAAATAATCTCCCTGGTAAAAAAAGAAATGGAGATCAAAATGGGAAATATGCCTAATGAATCTAGACACACAAAAAAAGTAGAGGAGCTTAGGAAAACAATGGAAACCATGAATACCCAACATAGAAAAAAAATGGAAGCCATGAAACTACCCAAACAGAAGTCCAAATTAAAAATTCCAATGAAAGTATATGCAATAGACTGAAGGAAGGCAAAGGTGGACTTTCAGATCTAGAAGACAGGATTGCAGTTAGTGGTCATAAAAATAAAGTTATCTTAATGATATCTTAAAAACAGCAAGGGAGCATGAAAAATCAATCCAACACCTCCCAGGTGAAGCAAAGAAGAACAACATAAGATTGATTGTTCTATTTATTATTTCTTTCTAGGATATGCTTGAGAAATTTTCAGAATGTTTGCTTGGTGGTCATAAATTCCTTCACATGCTCTTTATCATGGAAGTATCTTATTTCTCCATCAATTTTGAAAGATAATTTTGTGGGGAATATCAATCTGGGTGGGAGGTTGTATTCTTTCAGGGTTTGAAATACCTCATTCCAAGTTCTCTTTGACTTTAAGGTTTGTGTTGAGAAGTCTATCGTAATTGTTATGGGTTTTCCATTATAGGTGATTTATTTCTTTTCTCTCACAATTTTTAATATTCTGTTCTTAGACTAAATTTCTGGAATCTTGCTATTGCATGCCTTGTGGTATTTTTTTCTGATTATGATTATTTGGATTTCTATATGCTTCACTTATCTGCTCACCACTCAGATGTACTAAAATAAATTGTGAGAAAGTAAATTGTAATATGCAGGAACCATACAGTACATTAATGAAAAATGACTATCAACCAGAATCTTAATATTTTACTCCTTCTAAATTATCTGATAATGTGAGAATTTCTTAATGAAGATGAAAATAAACAATAACAAAGCAAATGAGAGGGGGGCCCATAAGCACAAAAGACAGTTTAAAAATTAGAGAAGACAGTAAATGAATGAGATATCAGCACATATGAGAGCAACTTTTGAGGACAATGACATGAAAGAACAAGTAGATTCTCCCATATAAACCCATGGCAGGTTCTGCACTCATCAGTGTAAAAGGCAATGGACAAAAAAAGGAAAGGCAATGGAGTGTTAGACTGCATTGTGCAGTTTAGTACAAGGGGCCAGTGACAGCAAGTGATATGAATTGTTCCCATAGGACTTTTACCGCTGCTCAATCCTAGTAATGTAGTAAAATGTACAACACATAGAAAACAATTCACTAATATGTGTTCTTCATAATTATTGAGTTACATCTAAAATCTTTCATAGACTGCTACTTAGATGTGCTCCAAAATGTATGGCTTTATTTCTTATCACCTTACACTGTAGCTTAATTTTCAAGCCACAACCAGAGACTGAGTGTGTCTATTTTGAAGGGAACTTACATGCAAATTTTATTGCACTACTAACTTCAGCTTTTGACAAAGATGTTCAAAATGGAAGTGAAAAGCTATTTTTTAATAATGCTGGGAGTTACAAAGGTACTACAGAGAAAGAATCTTCTGTGCTGTAAAATCACAACTTATTAATTGTCATTTATGATGACATGTTTCTTCTACTACATGCAGAGAAACCAAAAATATTAGTGTGTGTGTCTCACTCACACTCTACTTCTACAGAAGTATTGATCTTGTCACTGTTTCTTCAGAGTTCAAGCCAAACATCAATAAATAACATAGCAAATTGATGTCAGACTCACTTCACATAAACTTCTAGTTCTGGAACAAGAAATATGAAAGGCAACAAGGAATGTGTACTTCCTCTAATCTCATGTCACTCTTCCAAATAAGTCTACTAATTTATTTTCTGAGGACTTTAAATTGTAAATGTGATGCTCCTAGTCAAGCATTTCCATTGGGCCTGGAACAGAGAAAATCTCAAATAATATCAATGATAATGAATATGTTTTGGTTTGGTTTGATTGTGATTTTGGTATATTTTTACTTTTCAGATCAACTTAGAACCAGGAATGGTGAATTTTATGTACAAACTATGATCTTCCTACCATTATTTATGACTGCTTTCTTATTTTTCCAGTCCTCCTTGCTCCTTTGTAGAAGAATCTATGTGCAACTTTTATGTATTCTTATTAAAAAACCTTTAAACATTCTGCTCTCTCTGTCTCTGTCTCCATTTCTCTCTCTCTCTCTCTCTCTCTCTCTCTCTCTCTCTCTCTCTCTCTCTCTCTCTCTCTCTATCTCTATCTCTATCTCTATCTGTTCTTCTCCATCAGTTAATACACTTTGCCCTAAGGCACCTAATATTTGATCCTTTGTGACTGCATTTATATATTACTTCACTTATTTCATCAATATTTCTCATTTGTTTTGCAGGTAAAATTAAAAAGGAAAACGGTGAGTTTCAAATGTTGATCCACTTTGACTAAGAATATTACTATATAGAACCAAATTTTAGGCAATAACAAAGAAGCAAAGGGTTTCCTCATGTTCATTTTTTTGTAGAATAAATAAAACATTGCCTCTAGTGCAGCTGTATCACTCAGCTTGCATTGTGCTTTAATTCAATCTGTATTGGAAATTTTTCCTGTTTGCTTTTTCAACTGCCAAGTTTTTCTCTAATTGCTTGTTCAGAAAAATGAATGACATTCTAAACCAAACTAGGTTGATGTTTTATCTTGACACACATACAAATTAAGCGATTTAAACAAGGCCAGTTCTTGATTTCATGCACGAAGCACTCTTATTTCATTTGAAGATTGCTTCTATTGATTGCCTTGAGGTAAAATTCATACAAAACTAAAATATCCACTCTAAAGTATGTAATTCCATGACATTGAGCCCATACACAGTGCTGTGCAACACTCACCTTCATGTAGCTCCCAGAGAGAGGCTTCATGCATGACTAAATGCAGGGTCCACTGAGAAGACACTTCTAATTACCCCAGCACTCAGCCTCTGACAATCAGTAATCTTCTCTCTGTCTATGAATTTATTTGGTCCGTCTTCCTCATAACTATGTTTCAATCTGTGAACATCTGAGTCTGCCTTCTTTCATGTGTACACAGCTTTGAAGATTCATCATGTTGTAACATGCATCAATACTTTCTATCTTTTCATGGCAGAGTACCAACCAACTGGTATATCTGAGTTTGAGTGCCACTCAACTAGAATACCTGAAACTTTTTAACCATTTGCCTCATGATGGACATTGGGCGTTTTGTCAGCTTGTTACTATTGTCAATGCTGCTGCAGTGAACATTCCCATACAAGTATGTGTTTCAGTTGTTACTGCATTGTAATTAAGCTACAAGACTTCATTGTCGTACATACACTTTGCAAATTTTTATGAAATTCAATTTATCTACTTTTCTTTTACTGCTCTTACCTCATTATCATTTCTAAAATTCCACTCTAAAATCAAAGGGTGGCCAGGAATATAGCTCAGTGGCACAAGCTCCTGCCTGGCAAGAGTAAAGTCCTGAGTTTGGTTCCTGGTACCAAAACCATAAAATAAAGTAAAATTTAAAAACCAAAGAGCAGCGAGAAATATCAGATTGTGCACCTGGAAGATGTTTATCATTCCAAACTCTTTCACTGAGATGTTTGAGCTACGTTGGCTTCATTTTCAGTAAATACTATCAGTATAAGAGAATACTAACAATATGAATGAGACACTCATTTATATGAATTAATACTGAAGATGTGTTTTCTAAGCACAAATTTTTCTCAAAGCATTTTCACAGTATTTTAATTCCTTGGACATCACAACTTGGTAATTGAAGAGTATTCCTTTACCCTAAGTATTTGTCACCAATTCAAAAGTTTTTCTCTAATATTAAAACATATATATACTTTATATTCTCTCCACTATCATATATTAAAATAAATGACAAGAAAATGAATTGTACTACCTAGGAATCATTAAAGTACATTAAGGAAAAATAATTAGCAACCAGAATTATAACATTTACCTTTTCCGAATTTATCTCATAATGTGAGAATTTCATTATGAAGATAAAAACGAGCAATTCAAAGAGAATGAGAGTGAGGGGCCATAAGCACAAAAGATAGTTGAAAATTATCTTTTGTTCATAGGCAACAAATGAATGTGGTATCAGCACATATCGGAGCTACTCTGAAGGACCATGACATGAAAAAGGAAGTAGATTCTCCCATATAAGCCCACGGAAGGTTCTGCACTCATCAATGTAAAAGGCAATCCACTTTGATGAATTTTCTCATATGGCTTCCACTGGTGCATAATTTTAGTACTCTAGGAAGCTGCACAGCACAGAAAATACAGTTCCCTAATACTTCATCTTTGTAACAATTGAGTTGCTCTTAAAATCTTTCATAGGCTGCTACTTAGATGTGCTCCAAAATATCTGGCTTTATTACTTATCATCTTGCAATGAAGCTTAATTTTCATCAAACCACACCCAGAGATTGAGGGTGTCTACTTTGAAGGGAATTTATGAACAAATTTTAATGCACTATTAACCTCAGCTTTTGTCAAAAGGTTCAAAATGGAAGGTGAAAAGTGATCTTTCAATAATGCTGGAAGTTTCACACATCCTATAGAGAGATAATATTCTGTTATATCACTACTTGTTAATAGCAGTTTATGATGACAAGATTCTTCTACTACATACACAGAAACCAGGAATATAACTGTATGTGTCAGACTCACACTCTACTTCCACAGATGTATCACTGTTGTCACTGTTTCTTCAGGGTCCAAGCCAGAAATAAGTAAATAACATGGCAAACTGATGTCAGACTCACTTCATATAAACTTCTAGCTCTGGAACAAGAAACTATGAAAAACAACAAGGAATGTGTGCTTCCTCTAATCTCATGTTGCTGTTCCAAATATGTCCACTAATTTATTTTCTAAGCACCTGAGATTGTAAACGTGATCCTCCAGGCAAAGCATTTTCATAGGGCCTGGCACAAAGGAGCATTCAAAGAATGTCAATGATTTTAGAATATGTTTTTCACAGGACACAAAACACAGTTCAGTAATTGTTCATCTTTGTAATGATGGAGTTAATTTTAAAATTTTTCATGAGCTCTAATTTATATGTACTTCTTACTAATGGCTAGCTTTAGCATCTTATTATAAGGTGAACCTTAATTTTTATCACACCTAACCAGACATATAGGATTTCAGCTGTATTTTGAGGGAATTTACATCTAAATATTAATTCATCACTAAATTTCATCTACTGAAAAATTGTTCAAAATACAAAGTGAAAATCTTATTTTAAATAATGCTGGGAACCACACAGATAAAACAAAAAACCAAATGAATAATTTTATTATATAGAATCAATTGTTAGTGGTTGTTAATTATGAAATGATGTTTCTGATACATACAAAAGAACCAGAAATATTAGCATATCTATGTCACTAGCCACTAACACCACAGATTTACCAATAATGTCAAAGTTTCTCCATGGTACCTACTGAAAAAAATATAAATAAATAAATAAATTATATAGCAAATTGAAGTCTGACTCGTTTAGCATAAAATTCTATCTGTGGAACAAGTGACTTCAAAAACAACAAGGGACGTGTCCGTCCTCTCATCTAATGTTACTCTTCCAACTATGTCTACTAATTCGTCTTCTGAGCACTTTAGATTGTAAAGGATGCTCCTTGCAAAGCATTTCCATAGGGCCTGGTACAGAGCAGCACTCAAAAATTCAATGATCTTAGACTATATTTTGGTTTTGTTTGTGATTTTGATATATTTTTATTTTTCAGATAAACTTAGAAGACAGAATGGTAAATTTTAATGACATTTTATGCACAAAATATGATCTTCCTACAGTAATTTATGACTACTTCCTTATTTTTCCACTGCTTGCTCCTTTGTAGATCTATTTGTGATTTTTCTGTATTCTTATTAACAAATACTTTAGACATTTGTGTACTCTGTCTCTATCTCTCTAGTTTTCCTTCTGTCTCTCTCTGTTTATCTCTCTCTCTGTGTTCCTCACCATCAGTTAATTCTCTTTGCCCCAAGACCCATAATATGTAATCATTTGTGATTACATTGATAAATTACTTCACTTATTTCATCAATATTTCCCATTTGTTTTGCATGTAAAATTAAAATGGAACATGGTGAGTTTCAAATCTTGATCTACTTTGATTAAGGCCATTACTACATAGAATCAAATTTTAGGCAATAACAAAGCGGGGAAAGGCATCCTTATCTTCACAGTTTGTAGAAAAAGTAAAACATTGCCTCTAGTGCAGCTCCACTTTTCAGTTTGCATTTTGCTTCAATTTAATCTGTCTTGAAATATTTTCCTTTTATTATTTCAACTGCCAAATTTTTCTCTACTACTTGTTCAAAAAAATTCAAGGTATTTTAAACTTAAGGAGGTAGATGTTTTACCTTCATATGTATACAAATTATGTAATTTAAACAAGGCCAGGCCTTGACTCCATGAGAGATGTTCGCTTATGTCATGTGAATATTGCTCATGTTGATTAGTTACTTTATTTGAAGTAGAAGTCATGCAAAACTAAAGCATCCACTCCAGAGCCACAGCTCCACTGTGTTTAGTACACTGACGATGTGCTGCAGGTCTCACCTTCATGTAGCTCCCACAGAGCCTGGGTAAGGAAACTCAGGGCCCACTGAGAAGTCACTTCTGCTTCCCCAACTCTCAGCCTCTCACAATCACTGTTCTGCTTTCTGTCTCTATGAATTTATCTGCTCTGGTCACCCCATGTCTAGGACACCGCAGGGTCTATGACATTTTGTGACTGCCTACTTTCACCTCTACAAAGTTTTCAGTATTCACAAGGCTGTAATGTGTATCAGTACTTTACTTCTCTTTGTGACTGAGTAATACTCCACTGGATGAGTATACACAATTTTCTTTAACCATTTACTATTGACGTACATTGGGATATTTTCCAGTTTTTGTCTGCTGTGAATACTGCTGTCATGGACATTCCTGTACAAGTATGTGCTTGAGGCCAGTTTTGTCATTTGAAGGAGTATACACTGGGAATGGAAATGTTGGATCATACAGATTTTGCTAAAATTTTCCTGTGAAAAATGGCACTACTTTTGAGCCCCTCATGGAAAAATAGATGCACCTTGAGACCATAATGGAAAGTGAAGTAATTCAGACACACAAGCTTAAATGTCACAGGGTTTCTCATATGAAAAAATATATAGATAAAGAGCAAAAGAAAGATAGACTATAGGAAAAAAGACAGAGAAAATGGCACTACTTTATATTTCCACTAAGAATGCACAAATTTAAACTTCTCTACACTAATTTCAACATTTTTCCCAATTTTTTTAAATTTTAATTAAAGCCACACTAGCACCTGTGAAGTGCTGTATCACCATAACTATGATTTGCATCTCCCTAGCCATGAGAGAAATTGGACACTGTTTCATGTGCTTGTTTTCATTTGCCTATTCTCTTTGAAGAAATATCTCTTTAAGTCCTTCTCTTTTTTTGAATGAGTTGTTTTATTTTTGTATTTAAATTGTAAGAGTTATTTGATGTATATTTTACAATTTTTATGAAAATCAATTTATCTATTTTTATTGCTTCTACCTTGCTATCATTTCTAAAAATCCTCTCCCAAATCAAAGAACCTAAAGAAGTATCACATGCTCCCTTTTAAGAGTTTTACAATGGGAAATTTTTCATTTAGATCTTTGATACATTTTGATCCATTTTGAGTAAATGTTAGAAATGTAACAAGATGTTAAAAAATAAAAGCGAAGTTCATCTATAAGATTTATTATTGCACATATTTTTGCTACCTTTGAATATGGCTTTGAATTCTGGGGGCCTTTCCAGGATGTTTTAACCAATTGAACAGCACAATATACTAATTGAAGAATGCTGTTTGCCCTAAGGTTTTTGTTGTTCTACTGAAAATATTTTTCTCTATAATTAAAAAGTACGGGTAAATCAGTACCTTAGTTTCTCTCCACTAGTACATATCACATTAAATTGAGAGAAAATAAATTGTAACACCTGTGAATCATGCAGTCTCTTAATCATAAAGTAATAGCAACCAAATTCTTAACTTTTACCCTGTCTATCTGATGATGTAAGAATTTCAATATGAAGATGAAAACAAATAATAACAAAGCAAATAAGAAAGAAGCCATAAGCACAAATGACAGTTTAAAAAAATTGATTGGGCCGAGGATATAGCTCAGTGGCACAAGCACCTGCCTGGCAAGTGCAAGGGCCTGAATTGTATTTCCCATACCTCCCCCAAAAACTGAGAGAGGCACCAAATGAATGAGATATCAGCATATATCAAGGAACTTGTCGAGGACCATGACATGAAGGCGAGAGTAAATTCTCCCATATACGCCCACGGCAGATTCTCCACTAATGAACGTAAAAGGTAACGGAGCATTAGACTGCACTGTGGAGTTTAGGACAAAGGGCCAGTGACAGCAAGTTTGAATTTTCCCAATAGGACTTTTACTGCTGCATAATCGTAGTAATCTAGGAAGTTGCACAATAACCACAAGACAGTTCACTAATACTGCATCAGTGTAACCACTGAGTTAAAATCTTTCATAAACTGCTACTTGAATGTGGTCCAAAATAATGTCTGGCCTTATTATTTATCATCATTATCTTAATTTTTAATCACTGAGAACTGAGAGACTGAGGATCTTGAGTTCATTTTGAAGGAACTTTACATCTAAATATTATTCACCACTACAGCTATTGACAAAGTTGCTCAGAATGCATCAGCTTTATTGTTTTTTATTATTGTATTTAAAATAAAAAATAAAACATTAAAATTTTAAAAGATGAAAAGCTAATTTTTAATAATGCCCAGGGCAATACAGGCAGCACAAAAAAAAAACAAAACAAATTGCCTTATTGTATAAAATCAATTGTTAATAGTAGCTATTTTTCAGTTAATTTTCATTAAGATTCTTCTAGTATACATGTATGAACCGGAAATATTAGAGTATCAGTCTCATTTGCACTCTGCTCTCACAGACACATCTTTGATGGCAGTGTTTCTTCTTGGTCCTTCTCAAATATAAATACATACATACATACATAAATAAATAAATGACAAATTGATATGAAACTCACTCTGGATAAAATTGTAGTTCTGGAATAAACAACTGTGGAAAGCAATAAGGAATGTGTTTTTTGTCTAATCTCATGTTACTCTTACAAATATTTCTAATTAATTTTCTGATCACTTTAGTTCATAAATGTGGTGCTACTTTCAAAGCATCTCCACAGAGACTGGCACAGAGAAGTACCCCAACAATATCAATTTTGTGATAACTTTTTTGAGATAAGGTCTCCCTATATTGTCCAGGCTGGCCTTAAGCTCACAGCAATCCTACTGCATCCCGAGTAGCAGGATTACAGGCCTGTGTCACCATACCCAGCTGTCAATGATTGTATAATACATTCTGTTTTGCTCTTGTTTCATTCTACGTTTCATTCATTTCAAGTTTTGCTCTTGTTTCTTCTACGTAATTTTTATTTCTCTGATCAATTTACATAAAAGAATAGTACATTTTAATGACATTTTATGTGTAAAATGTGTTCTTCACATCTTTATTTATCCCAGTTTCTTATTTTTCCATTCCCCCATCTCATCATTATAAATATCTCTGTGATTTTTGTGGTTTCTCACTAAAAACATTCCTTTAACTAATTCTCCTTCTCCTCCTCCTCTGGCATCTCCACCTCCTCTTTCTTGTTCTTTCTTCTCCTCTTCTCCAACGTTAACTCACTCTTTCCATTTACCTTTCTCTTTACATATTGTACTAAATTTTACCTGTGTCCATAACCCTAAGAATAACTCTTAGGGTTCTGAGATGAATGAAATTTTGGTATGAATTGCATTTGAGGGAACGCAGGATTCCTATCCTGCTCACAATCTGATTCTGAAAACAACTTAAGAGTTCTTCTTGGACGGTTCTGTGTAGAAGATGGCCAGCTTCTCTGCCTGTGACTGAAACCGCAGCTGGCTGCTCCATGAGTGAAGGGTTATGGCACAGTGATTACAGTCTCCAGCTTTAGAGTTTAACACATCTGCACTGCAGTGCTCTCATCTTTCTTCTACAATCAGAGGAGTCATGCTTCGCATCACCTAGGCAGCATTCGACTGAGCAGTTATCTAAAAGTCTTAGCAAATGCCTAACCTATGGGAAATACTGAGAGGAATTGTAACTGGGATTGCACAGGTGCCATATAACAGGGCAACACCATAAATATCACATTCTGAATTAAGGTAAAAAGAATAATTCTTGGGAGAATTTGATGATTCCCTTCTTGAATTTCAACTGAAGAATTATCTCTGTATACTTGCTCTATGTTTTTTTCTTTCCTTCTATTTGGTCAATAAGTGTTCTAAGTAAAAATAGTGATTTTTAACATCTTAATACACTAACCCATGTAATTTTATGTAATCCTCTCAAGAAAAAATTTTTTCTTCTTTCTGTGATACTAAAAATGAGTTTTTACACTTGTTTTTCAGAAAAACTACTAAAGGAAATTGGTAATTATATTCTTTCAGTTAAACATTTGTAAATTCCTATCATCCTTATAGTAATCTCCTGCTTCACTTCATCCTTCATCTTTATTATTAACTGAATACATTTGAAATGCCAAGTTTCCACTCTAGAAATAAGTTAGAAATGAATTGCCTGCTTACATTGATTAAGTGTTTAATATTATGTGATTCAACTTGATTTTTTTCCAAGAGAATCAATTTCAGAAAGGAACAATGACTTGGCTAGTGTGATATTAATAATGATTATGATGAACTCCTCAGAGGAATGCATGTCTTTTTTCTGTATCTTTATCTCTTTAAGAGGCTCAGACTTACATGTACATCTCCTTTCAGATGAAATGAAAGCTCAGTTTAAGGACGGTAAGTAGCTCAGAAGCGCTCTCGCAGTTCAAATGCCATAAATAATAAAACACCTTACACTCCTCAAACCCCACTGCAGAAAATCAGGTCTAATATAACATTGCCTGTATTCAGTGTTGGAGTTAATAATATTTAATTGAATTTTTTCTAATTTGGAATATTTTAATGTGTATGAGAAAGTATTTTATGGATATTTTGTAAATTTTCCTTTTTTCTTTTCACTTTTATTACTGTTGATTTCTTTCTGTTTAAATTTTTGTCTCCATCTCTGTTCTTTTCTCTTTATTCTCCCTAATTGCTGCCTTTTCATCCTTATGTATCTCTCTCTCCCTCCCTTTCTGCTGCTTTCTTCCTTTTTGCTTTCTTCTATCATTGCTTCCCTGTCTTCTTTGCATTTATCTTTGAACTTTTCCTCCCTTAGATCTCCATTTCTCAAACTATCCATGTTTCTTTCTATTGTTCATTTATTTTTTCTTTACTCTTCTTTTTCCTCCTTTGCTAGCGTTAGTTTAAATTTTCATAAGTCATTTATATATATATATATCTTTATATTTCTCTGTTCAAAAAAAGATAATATTTTTAAGTTGAGAAAAGGAGTCATTTTGAGGAAGAATAGGGACACATAGATAAAAATGCAGCTAAATACTTACAGAATGTCAAGGACAAAAAAAGAGGACCAGCACTCATTCATGACAAGAACCCCACAGAATTTAAGGCCTTTATCTCAATCTGATAAACGCCATATAGGACAAACCAACACCAAAAAATGTCCTGAATGGACAAAAACTGAAAATTTTCACTCTAAAATCAGGAACAATACAAGGATGTCCACTATCACCACTCCTATTTAATGTAGCTCTGGAAACATTAGCCAGAGCAATTCTACAAGAGAGAGAAATAAAAGGAGTAAGGACAGGAAAGGAAGAAGTTAAATTATCATTATGCACAGATGACATGATACTCTACACAGAAGACTCCAAAAACTCCACAAAAGACTTCTAGATTTAATAAACAAACTCAGTTGTGTATTTGGATAAAAAGTCAACACTCAAAAATCAATAGCATTCCTGTAAACAAACAACAAATTCACTGAGAGATAAATCAGGGAAACCATGCCCTTCACAACAGCATCCCCAAAAATGAAATTCTTAGGAATAAATCTAATGAAGGAAGTAAAGGATCTATATATTGAAAATTACAGTACTCTGAAAAATGAGATCAAAGAGGATATTGGAAAATGGAAAGATGCCCCTTGCTCATGGATAGAAAACACCAATATATCGAAAATGGCCATACTCCCATAATTATTATACAGATTTAGTACACTCCCAATCAAAATACAACTACCATACCTCAAAGAACTACAGAAAACATTCTTAAAATTCATTTGGAAACAAAAAAACTAAAATAGGGAAAGCAATTCGGGGGGGGGGCGGGGAATACAAGGCAGGAGGTATCACAACTCCTGCCCTGAAATTATACTACAAAGCTACTCTGATAAAATCAGCAAGGTACTGGCAAAGAAAAATGACATGAGGATCAGTGGAATTAAAAGATGCAGGCATAACTACAAACACACTCAACCACTTTATCTTTGACAACGGGCCAAACATGTTCACTGGAAGAAAGATAGCCTCTTTAATAAATAGAGCTAGAAAAATTAGCTCTCTACATACCCAAAACTAGACCCATCTCTATTATGATGCACTAAACTAAAGTCAAAATGCATCAAAAATCTAAATATTAAAACAATAACAATCTACTGGAAGAGAAAGTAGAAAGTTTTAAGATAGGGGTAGGGATAGAGTTCATGATCATAACCCAAATTGCATGGAAAATACTTCAAAGAATCAACAACTGTGATGTTATCTTATTAAAAAGCTTTTGCACATCAAACAAATCACTGACAGAGTGAAAAGACAACCCATTGAGTCAGAAGAAATTTTAGGCAGTTGTCCCTCAAACCAAAGACTCCTGTTTAGAATATATAAAGAATTGAAAAAAATCAGACTCCCACAAATTCAAAGACTCAATCCAAGTAAAAAAAAATGCAAATGGCCAATAAATATATGACAAAATGTTCAACCACTACTCATTCAAAAGATACAAAATAGAACAACACTGAGATTCCATCTTACTCCTGATAGCATGGCTATCATCAAGAACTCAACCAATAACAAATGCTGGAGGGGCTGTCGGGAAAAAGAAACACTTCTCCACTGTTGGTGGGAGTGTAGATTGTACAACCACTGTGGAAATCAGTGTGGAGATTCCTCAAAAAACTAGGATTAGAGGTCCCATTGGACCCCACTATTCCATCTGGGTATATTTCCAGAAGAGTTAAAAACATCATACCAAAGTCATATGTGTGCTTCCATGTTTACAGCAGCACAATTTGAAATAGCTTAGAACCAATACAAACGCCCATCAACTGGAGGGTTAATAAAAAAGATACGGCAGTTTTATACAGTGGAGTACTATTCAATCATAAAGAAAGATACAGGTGAAGCTTTTATAGGTAAATGGATGCCACTTGAGAAAACATTCATAAGTGAATTAAATCAGACTCACAAGTGTAAACATCATATTGGCTCCATGGTGTGAGAAATTGAAAGAGTAAATAAGGTCTGAAATGTGCAATAGTTATTGTGAAATGGGAAGAAATTGTTCCCAAGGAAAAGGGAACTAGGATGGGAGAAAGAGGAAAAGAAGTCAGGGAAAAGGGAAAAATACAAGTTAGTTATACTATTAGTGTCTCTTAGTTCACTGAAAAGGAAAGTTGCGCTAATACCGATTGGAGAATTTTTTATGCCCGTGTCTTGTACTCTGAGTAATGACTGTAAAGATAATAACATGTAACATAATAACTATTGTTATTCTCCTATGATTTTGTTATGAAATTCTGTTTAAACTTTTTTCATAAAATAAAATTTAGTAAAGAGAAAATGATCTGAGAAGAACCAGGAAGATTAATGACGTCTCATCATCTTGTACACTTGCAGGCTGGCAGAAGTCTTTTTTGTTCCCTGGTGAGTGACTGAGTTTTATGAAAATTCTCCTTGACCTGAAGACATCTAAGTAGGCTCCTGGATTATATAAGACAGCATACTACTAACTGCAGGGAAAAACTGTCCCTCACACAAAGGGTCAATTATGTCAGATAGCATACTGCTCAATGGAGAGAGAAATATATATTACCTAATTTCTGTTCCATAAAAACCTTAGCAACTATAACTTTATAAATATTTTGGATTTTTTTCTCACCTGTGTCTCATAAGACACTTAAAAGTTAAGAAAAGTGGATACTAAGAAATGAAGACAGAATTTTGTTCAGTCCACTGAATCTACCTTCTCTACAAATCCAGTAGGAATTAACGTTTATTCCCTTTTTAACAACGATTGGTTCCATACATTTACTTCGGTGTTAGTTCATCAACATTATTTATTTATCTGCTTTGAGGTCTTTGTTTGTTAACCCCAACCTTGAGTGCCCTCACAGTTACACTGATTGCTTTTCTTCCTGGGTACTTTTCATGCTTTCCTGGCCTGTGCATGCCTTGTACTATTTGGTTGCAACTCAACTAATAAATATTATATGGAATGTCACACCACTACTAGATTCCAGTTTTGTTCCTCCACTTTGGAATTGCTGTTGCTGTCCATGTTTTCATTTTGTCTAATGGCTGCCAAGATTACATTCATAGCCTTCTCTCCCTTAACGTGTGGCTGCTGTCTCTGCTAATCTATTATTGTGATATTTTTAACCTGGCCTTCTAGGACTCATCCATTGGTCAGCAAATGGTAGGAATAAAATGTTTTGACTGAATATTTTGGGCCAATAACATTTTACCCTTTTTTTACAAAGCTGTGTTTGTTGTGCACATTCATTCAAGTGTCAGGCAGTTATATAGTTTTCCTCACATCCCACTATTTGCATACTTAGTGTCTCATATTCATGCAAGGATGGTCACACAGACATGAACTTCTTCTGTACCAAATATATGTGTAAACGTGTGCATTTGGAGCATCCAGGGGACCGAGGTGTACTATGATTGTTCCGGGAACTCTGTATTACCTACCAGTCAGTTGCCTGGCCCTACATAAAACATGATAGTAGCTGCAAAGATGGCCTGCCTCAACTGTTTGAAATTGTTCATAGATGGTCTCATTCTTGTGCTATTGCTCTTAACATATTCCTTGAGCATCTATTTTTTCAGTACTCTGTCTCTGACTCAATTTAAGCCTGTTAGCATGCACACTACAGGAATTCATGGTTAAGAGTGACCTGATAGAACTAGCACCACTCACTTAGGGACTGCAGGAAAAGCTGCGGCTCAAACTACCACCATTTTTTCTGATGTGTCATAGTTGTTCCTTCATAAGTGTTTCTGAGTTTGATGTGTGCCACTGCACATTCGGAGAACTCTAAAGCATTCATTTTTGAAAAAATAATTATTTTAGTCTTTTGTGGAGAGGATTTGCCAAGCTGAGTTACTTTGCTCCAAATTTTATAGGCATCTCACGTATTTCCTTCCAGTTAGTTTCATGCATCAACAGTGACATCCAAAGTACAATTGCAGACACATTTACCGAGCAGATTTATGTTCTTACATATCCCTCTTTCTGGCTGATCACCTTATGGCTGCTATCTGAAGTAACTGTGGACTCTATCATTTTAATTTGTTTTATTCTCTAAGATACTATATTCATTAAGGAAACTACAGCATTCGTTTATAAATTTTAATCTTTATCTCTTATTATGATTATTC
Source organism: Chinchilla lanigera (assembly GCF_000276665.1). Classification (NCBI taxonomy): domain Eukaryota; kingdom Metazoa; phylum Chordata; class Mammalia; order Rodentia; family Chinchillidae; genus Chinchilla; species Chinchilla lanigera. The sequence continues at coordinate 1,001,383 of NW_004955437.1, read as the reverse complement.
TATAAATTAGTTGTCATGAATTTTCTACAAAGGACCAGATGAGTACTTTAAGACTTCTGTGCTGCATTGTCCCTGTCACAACTAGTCAATCTGTCCCCATAGCATAAAAACAGCATAGGCAATATGTGAGTGAACTGCCTTAACTGGGTTCTAGTAAAATTCTATTTACAAAAATAGATGTTGAGCTGTTTTTGGCTTCCTAAACATAGCATAACTCCAAAAAGTCAACTTTTATAGAATATGAAAATCACTGAATCTGAGACCTATCTCACTTACTTTATGTTTTTAACAGGTGAAAAATTGTGTCATAAGCAATTTATTTTGAATAGTATATCATTAATACCTTCACTGAATGCTGTCACTTCCAAGTACTGATGCTTCTCCCTGCAGACTTGATAGTGTGTTGCACACCACACTGCCTGTAGTGAGCCGTGATAGGATCCCCCCAAATCTCTTTTTAGATGGAGAATATGGTTCTGGCACATGATCTACTTTCCTGATAACGTGTATAGTTTTAACAAGATTTTCTCACTGTGTGTCATGGGTGACTATATACGCAGACAGCTTTCTCTGTTTTGTTACTCTTGTTGCTTAAACACCATCAAGACTACAAACTGGAAGCATTTAATACAGAACTTCATTTTAAGCTAGCATATATTAATTGAGCAACATCATTAACTATAATTTCTATAAAACATGAACTGCCTTTGCTCAGTTAGCAGTTAAGCACAGCTCAGGCACAATTTTAGAGTTTTCTTTACTCATGCAAATTAAAATCTGGTTATTCCTGGTTGGGTGTCTTTCCTGGACTCTCTCATCCACAATGTGCCTGTAATACTAGAAGTACTTTCCCCAGTCTTCTATACACTCCACTTTACAACTTACATCTGTCCGGGGTAATTCACTGCTCTAATAAGAGCAAGGACAAATAAATTCACCCGAAGTATTTTATTCTCAAGTGTAGAAATGGTATGGGGACTGCTGTGCCTATTCCAATGGCCACAACTCAGAGCCATCCTTCCACTTAAATGGAGTAGTGATGCTGGTTGGAGAATGTCATTTTGTTACTTCTCCAGAAGAGAGTAACTGTATCCTAGTGTACACTTGCAGTCTACATCTCAGGAAGTATGAACTGGAGCTATTAATTTCTGTAGGAATATTTAATGATAAGGAGTGGAAAATTTATTTCAAACAAAAGATATAGAATAAGTGAGACATTACCAAGAAAAAAAATAACAAAAAGAAAATGCTAAAAAAGAAAAAATTATATCTTGTGTCCAGAAATTCAAATATAAGATCTAATTATACACATTTATGCTTTTTCTCAGACTGGAGGAAAGAACTTTTCCAGGCTGGTGAGTCTGACCATCCCAGAGTGACTCTACTCTCAGGCTCTGCACCACCTCAGGGGGAGTTGTTGCGGGAGGGAGAGGATAGAATCCTTATGAGAGAATATTCTCCTCTGCTGGTCCCAGACGTCTCAGGCTGATACACATAACCTCATTTCAACATCTCTCTAATCTTCTCAGAGATGAAACGTTTGGTTTTCTTTGCAGTAAATGTGACTCTGGACCCAGACACAGCCCATCCTGCCCTCATCTTGTCTCAAGAAAGACGAGTAACCATGGGGGAGCAACCTCAAGATCTCCCTAAGAGCCAGCTGAGATTTGAGTCCCTCCCCTGCGTGCTGGGTCACCAGTCCATCAGCTCGGGGAGGCACTACTGGGAGGTGAAGGTTGAGAACGGCACAGCCTGGGACCTGGGAATCTGTCGCAATAATGTAAGGAGGAAGGAGAAGACTCACATAAGCCCTGAGGATGGTTTCTGGGCCATCAGGCTTTATAACGATGAGTACTGGGCACTCACCTCCCCAGAAACTAAACTCACTCTAAAAAACAGCCCTAGTACAGTGTGTATTTTCTTAGACTATGAGTATGGAAGTGTCTCTTTCTATAACATGACAGATAAAAGCCACATCCATAGCTTTTTTCCAGGCTCTTTTTCTGGATCCCTGAGACCTTTCTTGAGGCTTTGGTCCAAAGATTCAGGACATTTGGACATCTGTCCACTACCTAAAGAGCCCGAACTGGCACAGCATGATGATGACCCTAATCCTCCTCCTACTGTGGTCGTACATACATAAGATACCCTGCAGATCAGTGCGGACTGAAACCTCCAATCATGGTATGGATTTTCCTATCTTATAGCAAATTGTTTTTCTCAGTCTTTTAAACTACTCTTCCTAAGGGGTTGGGGATTTAGCTCAGCAGCACAGCACCTGCCTGGCAAGCACAAGGTTATGAGTTCAATTCCTGGTACTGGAAAAAAAAATTAAAAAATAAAAACTATTCTTCCTATCATTTAATTTCCCTCATAAATTGTTTTCAAATACTATGCTGCAGTGTAATGAAATGTGCTTCTTATGCTCTGATTAATAAAAATTTATGTATATGCATGTGTTTCAACAAATGCACAATCACATATTAAAATCAAATCTTGAATACATAGTTCTTCAGGGAAATGTGCATTGCCTATTGTCTTAGTTATGTTTTTCTCATTGCTGAGACAAAATACCCAACACCCAAAATTAATGAAGGAAATGTTTATTGAGCTCACAATTAGTGGAGGTTTTGATGTGTAATCAGCTGGCTCCAAGGCAGAGTGGCATGGTATAGGGGCAACACTTCAAGGCGGTAGAAGACAGCAAAAGTAGCAAGAGCAAAAAGGGGAGACAACCAACCTCTTTTCCTCCTTTATATTGTAAGCAGGCTAGCCCTCCCTATGGTGGCAGATGTATGTAACACTCACACCATCTGCATGCCCTCCTCTTGCACAGAATGAGGATGTTTACAAAGGACCCTGGCTCCCTGCTGAGCCACTTAGTTAAACTTTTAACCTTCTCAAGTTGACATAGTGTATCAACCATTATAATCAACCCTTTGTCAACTTGGCAACCAGACACATTTCTTTAAACCAGTTTCCAGATGCAAAGACATGCTTAATCTTAACATTCACAGCTTGAACATTATAATACAGGCTTAACAATCCTTAAGAACCAGTATTAAGTCTATCAAAGTTATATTACATGAGGACCATGACATTCTTCCCCTGGCCTCCCAAAGACTCATGCACATCCCTTTATGCCAAAAGCATTTAGTCCATTGGCAAGAGTTGCCAAAGTCCTAAAAGCATCAGCATTGCTGAAAACTTCAAGTCCCAAGTGTCCTATGAGATTTAGGCAAACTCTTAGGCAAGCCTCTGTACAAATGAAAAGTTAGACACTTTGAACATTCAAAGTCACAAAATAAACATTTTCATTCCAAAAGTTACAAACAGGAGAATACAAAGATAGATGCTAAAGCAAGTCCAAAATCCAGCAGGGCTAACATTAAGTCCTGTAGTTCCATGTCCAGCACCTGAAGCAGTCTGCAAAATTGTAAGCTCCAAAGGGCTAGAGTGACTCCATCCCTATGACACTTCTTGTGGTTACAGCTCCCACAGCTTCTCTCTCAGGCCCGCTTTGCTCCCTCATTGCCGCTTTACTTAGACAATCCACGTTCCTGCTTTTGCAAACTTCTTGGGTCTCCACTGCATCTTTGGCTTCTCACTCACAGCTTCATACACTTCCCACTCAGGGGCACAATGCCTGGCATCCCAGGCCTTCTAAAATATAGGTGGAAGCCTTTTTAACCCCATAACTCTTGCACACTGCATGCACATAAAACCAGCACTGCACAGATGATGCCAAAATCTGCTGCCAGCAGGAGCAGTACCTGGCTTTTCTCTCTCTTAGCTGTAGGGAACAAGTGCCTGGATCGCTGGGCACTCTGAATCCAGAGAACAAATCTGAATCTGGGCACTCTGAATCTGCGGAACAAATTTTCTATGCTACTGCCATTCTGGAACACGATCCTCTGCAGCTTTCTCCTCAATGCAAAGTATTTCACCTTTGCAGGTTTGAGGTTGCAAAGGGTAGAGACTTGCTGCTTCTGGTGATGCTCTCAGGCCATCTTTTCTATTCACCTGTTCCTTCTCAGCAATCCAGATCTCCTTATCTCTGTCTTTGTAGTCCACAACTTTACTAGAGCTTCCCACCTGGCCAAACTCACATTTTAAATCACCTTGCTGGGCTCTTTGCTCTTGATTCTCAACATAAATCTGGCTAAAAGCCCCCAACAATAGCAATGCCATGGCCTCAATATTTGACTGCCTTGAAACTTCTTTGGCCAGATTAATTTCTCCACCACCCTTAAACTGTCTCAGACAGTCTCTGGACATGAGCAAAACACAGACAAACTTTCTGCCAAGCCAAAACACACATCATCTGGAGTCCAGAATCCAATGCAGTCCTTCTTCCCAGCAGAAACCTCTTGAATTTGGCCTTTACCAGTAGGACTTCTATCAGTCTTCTGGTCTTCTGAGCTCTGACCACACTCTCCCACAGAGAACAGCTGAAGTTGTTCCAGCTCTACTTTTTCAGGCCACATCTCTGAACCTTTGCAAACACTTCCCACAAGCCATTTCCAAAGGCTCTTGAACCATATGGTCATGTACAGTCACAGCAATGACCCCACTCTCTGGTACCAAATTCTGTCTGGGTTACTTTTCTCTCCTTGCTGAAACAAAATACATGACACCCAAAATTAATGAAGGAAAAGTTTAGTTAGCTCCCAATTTGTGGAGAGTTCAGTCTATTATCAGCTGGCTCCATGGCATGGTGGCATAGCCCAGGGGCAACACTTCAAGGCAACAGAAGACAGCAAAAGCAGCAAGAGCGAAAGTGTGGAACAAGCCCCTTTTCATCTCTTATATTGTAAGCAGGCTACCACCTCTGAGGGCAGGTGTAGGTAACACTCACACAATCTCCATTCCCTTCTCTTGCACAGGATGAGGATGTTTACAAAATAAAGTCTCTAGCTCTCCGCCAAATCCCTTAAACTTCTCAAGTTCACACAATGTATCAACCATTACACCTATCCAGGTCAATTTCTTGAATGTTTTACAGAACTAGTAAAAAAATGGATTAATTTTTATTGTATACTTTAGGTTATGTGTGTGTTCTATTTATGAAATGACACACATGAAAATAAAATAAGATGTTTTAAATGAATAAATAAATATTTGAAATATTCTGTTGTCCAACATAGTATAAAATTCAGAGAAAAACAAAT
>NW_004955437.1:991814-992611 GCF_000276665.1 Chinchilla lanigera | reverse complement strand
TATTTATTTACCATTTGTATTTCATCATCTGAGAAGTGTGCATTTGTTATGGTTCATACATTGTGTCAAGTTGGGGAGTCTAGAGGTTTGGCTAAGTGACTCAGCAGGGAGCCAGGGTGCTTACTTTGTATACATCCTGAGCCTGTCAAAGAGGAGGGCATGGAGATTATGTGAGTGCTACAGGCCCCTGGATGAGGGTAGCCTGTTTACAGTGTAAGAGAGGGAAAGAGGCTGCTTGCTGCCATTCCTCCTTTTCGCTCTTGTTGCTTTGCTGTTCTGACACCATGAACTGTTGCCCTCTGCCATGTGCCACTCTGCCTTGGAGCCAGCCAAGTGTGGACTGAAACCTCCACAAACCGTGAGCTAAATAAACATTTCCTTCCTTAATTTTGGGCGTTGGGTGTTTTGTCTCAACAAAGACAGAAAAGTAACCAAGACGGTATTCATTCCAGATGCCCATGTTCGATTGGGTCTTTGATTTTGGGTGCCCTGATATTTTTTAATTCTTTATATACCCTAGATGGAAGCCCTTTGTCTGAAGGACAGTTGGCTAAAATTTTTTCCCAATTCATGAGTTTTCTTGTTACTCTGTTGGTGATTTCTTTTGATGTGAAAAAACTTTTCAATAAGATGAGATCACAACTGTTGATTTTTCTTAGTATTTCCCATGCAGTTGGTTTTTGTTCATGAACTCTCTGCCTACCTCTATGTCTTCAAAATTTCTATTTTCTATTTCAGTAGATTTAGTGTTTCTGTTTTAATATTTAGATCTTTGATCCATTTTAACTTTAGTTTAG
>NW_004955437.1:986832-990763 GCF_000276665.1 Chinchilla lanigera | reverse complement strand
TGTTGGCTGTTGGTTTGTGATAGATGGTTTTTATCAGAATGAGGTAAAGACCATCTATCCCTATTTTCTGTAGGGTTTTTATTATGAATGAGTGTTGGACTTTATCAAAAGGTTTTTCTGCATCTATTGAGATGATCATGTGATTTTTGTCTTTGGCTATGTTGATACAGTGTATTACATTTTTTGATTTGTGTATATTGAACCATCCCTGTATTCCTGGGATGAATTCCACTTAGTCATGGTGTATAATCTTCTTGATGATTTGCTGCATTCTGTTTGCTCGTATTTTATTGAGAACTTTTGCATCTATGTTCACTAGGGAGATTGGCCTGTAGTTCTCTTTCTTGGTTGGGTCTTTCTCTGGTTTTGGTATCAGGATAATACTTACCTCCATGAATGAGTTAAGGAGAATTGCTTCCCTTTCAACTTCACTAAACAGTTTGAGAAGTACTGGCATTAAATCTTCTCTAAGTTTCTTGTAGAATTCAGCTGTAATTCCATCAGGACCTGGGCTTTTCTTTGTTGGTAAGTTTTTTACTACATTTTCTAAATGACAAAAATTTTACTTTATTGCTTTACAATTCCTCAACATTTAATGCACATACTGGTAAACAAGAATAGGAAAAGATCACAAAATCCAAGTTACCTAGCAGTGCAGTAACTTTTAATTCCTTAGTTAGCAAAAATGTGGCTTTCATTTAGGTTCATTTTTTTCAAACATTACATTTTCAATTTCACTGACTCATATTGAGTTATTCAGGATTTTTATATCTTCTTGATTCAGCTTTGGTAATTCATATGTATCTAGGAATCTGTCCATTTCCTGTTTTTCATCCTATGGGAGTAAATATTTTCAAAGTGAGTACTGATGATCTTCTGAATTTTATAGGATCTATAGTGATTTCACCCTTTTCATTCCTTATTGCATCAATTTGAGTTTTTTTCTCCTTTTTTGATAAGGTTGGCAAAGCATTCATTACTTTTATTTTATTTTATTCTTCCAAAGGACCAACTCTTTGATTCATTAATTCTTTGTATTGTTTTCTCAGTCTCCATTGTGTTGATTTCTACTCTGATCTTTATAATTTCCCGCCTTCTTTGGGCTTTGGGTGTGACCTACTCTTCTTTTTCTAGAAGCTTAAGGTTCAGCATTGGTGCATGTTCTGTTTACCTGATGTGGGAATTCACTGCTATAAACTTCCCTCTGAGGACCGCTTTCATTGTGTCACACAGGTTCCAATAGGTTGTATCTGCACTTTTGTTTGATTGTAAATATTGGTTAATTTCTTCTTTAATTTTATGTGTGACTCTTTGGTTGTTCAGGAGAGTGTTATTTAATTCCCATGTGTTTATGGAGTCTTTGCAATTTCTTTTGTCACTAATTTACAATTTCATTGCACTATGGTACAATAATACATATGGGGTAATTTCAATTCCTTTGCCTTTACTTAAATATGTTCTCTGGCCTCGTGTATGGTCTATTTTACAGAACGTTTCATGTGCAGCTGAGAAGAATGTGTATTCCAGTGCTATTGGGTGGAACACTCTATAAAGGCCTATTAAGTCCATTTATTCACAAGTTTGATTTAGTTCTGTTGTTTCTTTGTTGTTTTTTGTCTAGTTGACCTATCTCTTTGTGACAATGGAGTTTCAAAGTCCCTCGTTATGACTGTTACTACTTATTTGATCTTTCATGTCTGTTAAAATTTGTCTTATAAAGTTGGGTAAAAAAATCAAATCCTCTAAATTCAAAGACCCCCAATCCAAAACTTGGCATCTTGGATGAATACACAGTTCTGAGATGAAGTACATATGACAAATAAATATATAAAAATGTTCAACATCATGGGTTATTTGAGAGATGCAAATGAAAACAACAATGAGATTTCATCTCACTCCAGAAAGAATGGCTATCATCAAAAAATCATCCCAATAATAACTGTCGGTGGGACTGTGGGGGAAAGGAAACACTTTGCTGTTGGTGGGATGTACACCAGTGCAACCACTGTGGAAATCAGTGTGGAGAGTCCTCAAAAAACTAAGACTAGAGACCCAATTTGACCCAGCCATTCTCCATCCTGGTATCTTCCAAAAAGAATTAAAAGCATCATACCACAGCAATATATATGCACATTCATGTTTGTATCAGTTTGTAATAGCTAAATCTTGGAAACAACCCAAATGCCCATCCACTGAGGAATAAGTAAAAAAGATGTGGTTTTTTAATATACTAGAGCACTACTCAGCCATAAAGGATAAACTTGAGACATTTATTGTTAAATGGATGGGCCTTGAGACCATATTCGTAGGTGAAATAAGTTAGACACAGATGTGTCAATATCACAGTGTCTCACTGGTGTGGAAACTGAAATTATAAAAAAGAACAAAATTGTACAAGAGATACGGTGAAATGGGAAGACATTGTTCTAATGGAAAATGGAACTAGGGAGGGGGAGGGGGAAGGAAGGAAGGGAAAACAAAAAATCAGAAGGATAAAATGTAAACAAATTTGTCAATAAGGAGAGGAAGAGGGATTAAAGGGAGGAAAGGAGCATAGGTGAGGAGAAAAAGACAAATCAAAGTGTATCATGTACAGGTACACATTCTCTATAATGAATGTCATCATTGTATATCCCTAAATTGTACCAAAAACTTCATTAAATTTACAGAAAAGAATTAAGTAAACAAAAAAACAGCCTTTCAAAGAGAAAAAAAAAGAAATCTTTTCACATTAGAAGTTGATTGTATCAAAAATTTGCACAAGTTTTTACAGTAATGGAAGCAAGCACATGTATATCAATGTTATTTATTACTTTTGGGAATACTGAATGTGTAGGGAAATGACTTAATTGATACAGGTTTTTTCTTTACCGTCAGTATTTTTCAAAAAAACTGTGCAATTCATTATTGCAAATAACATATCTAAAATGCTCACAGTGACTCTCAACTGCTCCATATCGCACATGCACAGCCATTCCAATGTCTTCCTGCATCCTATATACCAAGGTCTTTGTACATCTAAGGTATTACTAGGCCAACTAGAATTAAGAAACTTTCCACCATTTGACAGGAGTTTCTCTGTGAACTCACAGAGAGAGAAGGGCTATTTTCAAAGGACCTGAAACCACTCAGGAGTATATATTTCATATTTAAAAATACCTAAGGCTGTAACAACACCATTGAAAAAATCCCACAATGTTAACATAGATATAATTTTATAGTCATCAGTAAATCTGAGGTCATGACAAAGCTTTTATACAGATCATGAGTTGAGATGAAAAACTAAGTACTTTAATATACATAGTTTATAGAATATTTCAACTTGGAAATAACAAAGGCAACAGGAAAAATTTATAAAAGCTGGGTACAGAAAAAAAGGCTATTTCCACAACATCCCTCCAAAACTGATTCATCACCTTTCATGTTAGGATAACATGCAGCCTGAGTCTCCACCCTCCGTGCACCTGGTAGAGACAGGAGATCCTGACTCACAAGGCCCATGACCTGCTATCACTGGGACTCACGTGTGGGCCCTCACTGTGGGTGCCCCGCACCAAGTGAGGTACTAGAGCAGGTGTTCCACAAGCCGTTGGCACCATGGTTCGGGTCTGGGCTTTACTTGCACCGTGACCTTCTGTAGGTCACAGACACAGACAGTCCAAGACCACTGCCAGTGAAGCCCACATCTGGCTTCTGTGCACATCCTGAGCTGCCTGGAGGCACAGAATCAGGTACTCTACAAACTGTTGACCTTGTAGTTTGTATCTGGGTATTGCCTATACCCTGTACTGCCTGGGGACACAGGTACAATGGTACAGGATTGCACCACCAGTGCAACCCAATTCTGGGTAGTACCCATGCCCTGAGCAGTGAGGGGATGCTGGATCAGATGGTCTGCCATCAGCTGACATCACAGTTCATGTCTGAGACC
>NW_004955437.1:984570-986127 GCF_000276665.1 Chinchilla lanigera | reverse complement strand
GACTTCTGTGAGTCAGTGAAACTGCAGGAAGCAACAAAACTGATATACAAAGAATATTTGCAGAAATAATAGCAGAAAATTTCCTAAGCATGGAAACAGAACCTGATATGCAGATGAATGACAATACCGAACTCCAACAAACCACAACCAAAATAAAACTAGACCCAGATGTATAATAGTCAATTTTCCAGATCTCCAAGAAAAGAAAATAATATTAAAAGCTGCCAGAGAAAAGAAACAGATTACTTATCAAGGAAAGCCCACCAGAATTGCAGCAGACTTCTGAGCACAAACTATCCCATCGAAAAACAGCTTGCAACAAAGTATTACTGGTCCTGACACAAAACAGCTTCCAACCAAGACTGATGTACCCTGCCAAACTAACCATCAAATACAACAGAAAAATAAAATATTTGTATGACAAAAAACAACTGAAGAACTTCATGAGTGCCAAATCAGCATTACAAAGAGTACTAAAAGATATACTAGACAGAGAAAAAAATGACCACAATTTCAAAAACGACAAAAAGGAACCTTCAAACACAGCAAGCAATTAAACAGGTAGACAAAGTAGGAAACAACACCAAGTAAATAACATGACAATGATAAGTTAACACATACTGGATATAACTATAAATGTAAATGGCCTCAAATTTCTATTCAAAAGAAAAACACTGGCAGAGTTGGTGAAAACACAAAATCAAACAATATGCTGTATATAGGAAATATATTTTACTCAAAAGGAAATCCATAGACTGAAAGTCAAGGAAGGAAAGCAGTCTTCCATGCAACAGGAACCCAGGAAAAAGCAGGGGCAATTTTGTTTGCAGATAATGTAAACTTGGAACCAACAACAATCAAAAGAGATAAAGAAGGTCACTACACACTGGTCCAGGGAAAAGTGTAAGAGGATGAGATAACAATCATAAACATGTATGCACCAAAAATCGGAGCACCAAACTATACAAAACAAACCTTAACAGACATGAAAACCTATATAATTAAAAACACTATTGTAATAGGGGACCTCAACACCCCTTTGACACAGAGATACCTCCACTGGACAAAAAATGAGAAAGGAAATCACACATCTGAACCAAAGCTGCAAACAAATGAACTTAGGATATGTATACAGAGTGTTCCACCCCACAACATCAGAATACACATTTTTCTCAGCTGCACATGAGACTTCCTTTAAAATAGACCATCCTAGCCCATACAGCATATCTACTGAAATGCAAAAGAGTTGAAATAATCCCATGCACATTATCAGACCACAGTGCAAGGAAATCGGAAATTAACGACCAAAGGAACTCCAAAAACTCCCATAAACACTTGGAAATTAAACAACAACCTCCTGAACAGCCAATGGGTCACAGAAGAAATGAAAGAGGAAATTTAAAAATACCTACAAACAAATGAAAATGGAAATACAACTTACCAGAATCTATGGGATGCAATGAAAGCAGTCCTGAGAGGGAAATTCATAGTGGTGAACTCACACCAAGGAAAACAGAAAGAAATCAAATAGATAGCCTAATGCTGCACTTCAAACTT
>NW_004955437.1:980707-981621 GCF_000276665.1 Chinchilla lanigera | reverse complement strand
CCTACCACTTTGTTTGTAACTCTGTATTGTCTGTACTGTTCTTTTGCTATTTTGTAAAAGGTTGTCTGTCTGTTAATGTTTTCCTCCTTTTATGTTTAAAATTTAAAAAAAAAAAGAAAGAAATTAAGTCAGTGCTCAATAGACCAGAGGAGAATTGACGAGCATTTAAGGGTTATGGGAAATTTTCTGTTTTGGAAAAAATCTGAAACAAAGCAAGAGATTTTACAGGAGGTAGGAAATGAGGAAACTCTATCGTTTCAGGAACAGGGACCAATTGCAGAGCGGGAAGAAAGGTACGGATCTTTTGGATCCAATACTGACTACAAGAAGGGGAAATCGGATTTTCCTCCACCTCCTTCTTTGGTCTCTCAAGCATATCCAGCACAACCCTCAGCCCCGATATGTGATTCTTTGGCCTCTCAGGTATATCCGGTGCAGCCCTCAGCCCCACTATACAATAAGTTTAACCCTTTTAGGGACCCACCTCAGTTAACTGTTCAAAGACCATTACGTATGACTACAGTTATGAAGGCTTTTGCCGAAGCCAGACAAGAAGGAGATTTTGATGCTTGTAAGGGTTTTGCTATGTACCCAGTTACAGTTATTCAACTACCAGGAGATCAGGAAAATCCCCGAGGGTATGTTCAGTATAATCATGCTCTATTATCCTTTAAAACTATGAAAGAGTTGAAGCAGGCTTGTGTTTCATACGGAGTGAATTCTCCCTATACTTTTGGGTTGATTTCAGGACTAGTTCAGTCTGACCGTTTAAGTCCATGGGATTGGGAGAGGATCAGATGTACAGTTCTCAGTCCCTCTGAATTCCTCCAGTTTAGAACGTGGTGGAGAGATGAAGCAGAGCTAATGGCCTGTTGCAATGCCCATGCTAACCCGCCAGTTCCTATTTCTGCAGA
>NW_004955437.1:977959-979312 GCF_000276665.1 Chinchilla lanigera | reverse complement strand
TGGTCCAGAAGGACAAGTAGGCACTTTAAAAGCATATGTTGCTGATATAGCAGTGAATCTATGGGGAAGAGATTTGATAATGCAATGGGGAGCATATGTGAGCATTCCACATATACCATCTCAGGCAAAGGATATGATGGGTCAAATGCATTATAATCCTTGCAAAGTTAATAGTTGTATACAAGCTCCTATTATTGCCAAAGAGATGCATGGTTTAGAGTATCCAAATTTAGGACAGAGGCCACTGCAGAAAAGGGCTTCGCTTTACCTTTGAAATGGCTTACTGATGAGCCAATTTGGGTTGAGCAGTGGCCTCTTCCAAAAGAAAAATTAGAAGCCCTGACATCATTAGTATAAGAACAATTGTTATAAGAACATATTGAGGAATCTACTAGCCCCTGGATTTCCCCTGTATTTGTGATTGAAAAGAAATCAGGTAAATGGAGAATGCTCACAGATCTCAGAAAAATTAATGAAGTTACTCAACCTATGGGTCCATTACAGTTCGGATTACCCTCTCCTGTCTCGATACCTAAGAATTAGATCTCATTCTCTTATGGCTATATTATGGCAAAAAGAAGCAGTTTTAGACCAGATTTTTCTTCCACACAAGGAACAGAAATGACTTATTACTTATACAGATAAAATAGGCCTAAATGTATTCAAAGGCCGAACTTGTTTATGAGAGTTATCAGGAAAAGACACTGAATCTATTATTTTTTCCATAACAAAGCAGCAGATAGATCAGACATTACAAATGAATGAACAGTGGCAGATTGGACTTGCTGATTATATTGGAAAAATAGACAATCATTTTCCTACCTCTACGCTTTTACAGTTTCTTAAACGGCATAACTGGATTTTCCTAAAATTGTGCACTCTGAAACTATAACTGCAGCAGACATGTACTATACTGATGGTAGCGGTAACGGAAAAGCTGGATATGTAGGAAAGATTTCAAAAGTATGGCGCACTCCCTTTCTTTCTGCACAAAGAGCAGAACTTCTGGCAGTTACCCAACTTTTATTAGACATTCCAGAATCTATTAATATTGTTACACACTCTCAATATTTATGGTTCACAGCTAATCATATGGAAACAGCTACTTTATCAAATGCTACTGAACTTGATCAATTGTTCTGTCAATTACACACTAATATTTGTAATAGAGATTTTCCTATTTTTATAACTCACATTCGTTCTCATTCACATCTTCCCAGTGACATGGTTAAATATAATGATGAAGCTGACCAACTTCTTGCTATTTCTTCACCAGATTGTTTAGCTACTGAATTCCACACTTTAACTCATGTCAAAGGCTTATGTGAAAAATTTCCTCAACTTTCCATTCAA
>NW_004955437.1:951888-972389 GCF_000276665.1 Chinchilla lanigera | reverse complement strand
TAGTTTCTCAACAGTTTGAGATCAGTATAAATATTATTTATGATAATCATAGGGTAATAATCAATTTTTGCACAAGCAAGCTCTTGTTCTTATAGTCTAATTTTTAAAACCACATTTGTCTTTTATCTTCCAAATTTTTTAAAAACAAAGAAAATGAAATCACACCTTAAAAACATCAAAGGACACTGCCAGAACTTTATCCCAAGGTCAATTATACTTTAACTACTGTCACAACTTTTAGTGTCATACACTACATTTTATGGTGAGGAACCACATCATTACAGCCATGAAGATATGATATGGACCAAAGACAAACCAGTTAGCTGTGGGTCAAACTTTTAATGAGGACAGAGTTCAGAATGGTTCTTGTCTTTGTTCTTTGGCTGGTGTGATCAGACAGTCCTTGAATAATGTGCAGCCTCCCACTTCACCCTGCCTTGGAAGGCTCAGCAGAATGAGCTGGCAGATAAAAGATAAGTGGCATGGAACTATTAGCTGAGGCCTTTGCTTCTTGACCCTGGATCCACAGTGTAATTATTTAGAAATCCGTTTTTATTAGTTTCTTTTAATTTTATTTTTGATTTGCATATACTATTTGCACATATTTATGAAGCATAATATGGTGTTTTAGCTCATGTATTCATTGGGTAATGATCAAAGAGTAATTAGATAGCCATTACCTTAAAATTTATAATTTTTTCGTGAGTGCATATTTGTAATATAGAATAATGAGATTCATTTTGCTATATTGGTGCAGGCATGTAGCATATGTTTATTATGTTCATTGACACTGCCCAACTCCTTTCCTGCCTCTTCCCACTGTTCCCCTTCCCAATCTCTAAGTTTCTACCCTCTTTATCATGAACATAGTCAAACTCTTCTATCTTGACATATATATTGTATTACTAACTACACCCTACTATGGCATGAAGCATCAAAATTTATTCCTTTCATCTAACTATGACCTTGTACCTGCTGATTACACTCTCTTTTCCCTGTTCCTCTATTCTTCTCTGTCCCCAGTAACCACTATTTGGTCTCATTTTCTATAAGATTAACCTTCTTAGATTTATCTCCCATAAATGAGGGAGGTCATGTGCTATTCATAACTCTGTGCCTGACTTATTTCACTTAACATAATGTCCTCCAGGTCGTCCGCGTGGCCACAAATAACAGAATTTCACGCAAAATGGCTAAGAAAGAAGGATGCAACATTGCTGAATAGAGGAGGAGTCACACTGGAGAGTTTGAGAGAAGGTCAACCAAAAACCCAGGTAACTGGAAGCAAGAGAATGTCATGTGTAAATACTGATACAGGAAATCAACTTGAAAAAAGATAATTGTACAGCAAAAAAAATCCAATTAGAAGTAAAATAGTGGGATGTGGTCCACCAGGGATGGTTGACAGGGCCCTCATCCCAGTAACAGATATTTTCAGAACTTTCCCAAAAGCCAGAGGGAAGTAAGGAGCACTCCAGAGACTACTCCCAGAATAGACTTTGGGTATATGGACCCTTTGTCCCATTGTCTCCTCTCTAAACACTGAGAAAGTTGAAACCCTGCAGCATCCTTGCCAGTGCTCACCAAGAGCAGGGATAGCTCCCCCGCACCTGCCCAACCTCAGGCAGTTAAAGAATAAACAAGTGAACCGTAACTGCCAGGTCCACACAGCTGCTTTTGGCTGGAGTCACCATCCAGTTCCCTTCATCAATAGTGGGCTGATTTAAGTCCCAACTGAGGGCCCTGGACATGCACAAGTCACTGCCTGGTGACTCAAGTTGGTCCCATGACAACAAGGACCTCCATCTTGCTCACAGAGCTAACGCTGGTCCTGTTTGAATCTACACCCGACACCCTGAGATAGCTTGAGTCCCTGCCCAGTTCTCATGACACTCACTCTCACCACCACTGGACCCACCAGAGACTGTCTCACATCCAGCATTAGTCCTGGGCAGCCCTGGGTCTCCATACGGAGTGCCAGTCCAGCCTAGAGTCTCCACCTAGGGCTCTGAATCTGCAGAGCCTCACCCAAACCCATACCCACTGGAGCTCTTCCTGGCTCTCAACATTGGTTAAAGGTCCCCCAATTTTCTTAGTGCCTTGGGATCCTGTGAGACTCCACCCAGTATCCAACACCCTACTTGGCCCCACCAAAATTTACTCCCATCAGACCTGGGTGCATATAGGTCTCCACTGAGTGCCCCAGACTGGCATGAGCCTCCATCTGGTGATTCCAACTTTTCCCAGAGACACAGGAGTATCCTTTAGATACCACGCAATGGTGACCAAGCAGCCAGAATCCATACCAGGTTTCCCAAGTCTCTTTGAGTCTTCATCCAGAACCCATAGCTCCATAACTTTCCTGGGCCCAAGTCACAGTTTGGGCAGTTGCCACAGACAGGGGTTTACAGATGGGGAGACCTGCAAACCATGGGGTCACCACAGAAATCCACAAGCTATGAAATGGCCAGAGAAGAATGTTACTTGTTAGGTTAAAGGCAGCAAGGTCTGGAAGAAAAACCCTCCTCTGGAAATGTGCAGGAATTTTTTACCTTTTCTTTACTTATGATTTTTTACTAAATATTTTCTCATTTTTTCTTCTATTGGTACTTTGGAGTAGAATTTGGAGTTCTATCATCCATTTTCTTGTTTCCTTTTTTTAAAAATTACAGTTTTTTTATTAGTTTGATTAGGATTTCCTCTCCTTCTCTCACTCTCTCCTCTCTCTACTTCTTTAGTATTTTTCTTTGCTTCTCTAATATAATCTCTATTCTTTATTATTAATCCTTTTCCTAGTTGTATTTTTGTCACTGTTATTTAATGCTACTAATTTTTTTACTCCTTAATAGGATCTTTTATTTCAGTTTTACTACTTTCTTCCCATCTTCTATTGCTTACTTTTTCATATTCTATTTTTTTCACACTCCCTTTCCTGCAGTTCTATTCTCATTAGTTAAATATACCATACAATAGGTGCGCAATGTTGTATTGGCTAATGGAGGTAAAACTGTTCTGTCGATAGATTTTTACTATATATCAATATCTGGCTTGTCTTATAGAGTTTTATTAACTATAGAATGCATTTCTGTACTTAAAAGTGGTACAGTGTTAATTATTAAGAGTTTGACATTATCCTGTTTGTATTTAATGCTATCACTTTTGCTTATTTTACTATGCCCAGAGGACATTTCTGAAATGTAGGCATTACCTAAAAGAGTCTCGATACTAGTAATAATGCTATACATCACAAGCAATCTGCAAGCCTTGGCACAGAAAATGAACAAAAATACAATATCAGAAAACATGGATGCAAAATGCCCTGAAAAGCTTCCAACTCTCCCAAAGCAAATCCATGGATCATTGTGGTAAAACAAATCAAAAACCACACAGCTAAAATATCTGAAATGGTAGCAGTAGAGGTAACAAAACAGATCAATAAAATGTTTGCCAAATTCAAAGCAGAGATAATTAAAGAGAAAATGATCCTAATAAAACACGTGATCAGCAAATCAAGAGAAGATACTCATTAAAAAAAAAAAAAAAACTAGAGGACTAAAGGGAGAGGTGAAAACCATGAATATCCAGCATAGAAAAGAACTGGGCTCCATAAGACAGTTTCAGACATAAATTCACGAGGTCAAAACCTTCACTGGAAGTATAAGCAAAAGAATCAAATCGACCAATGTGAAGACAGAGTATCAGACCTAGAAGACAGCACCACGATTTGTGGTCAACTAGTAAAAGACAGGTTAAAAATGAAAAGGGAACATAAAAAACAGCTGTACCAGCTGCTAGAGGATGCAAAGAAGACTAATCAAAGATTAACTGGAATTTATAAAAAATCAGAAAACAGCACAAACACATTAAAAAATAGTTTACAGAAGAAACAGCACAAAACTTTGCAATAATGGAAAAATGACTTGACATACAGATAAGCGATGTATGCAGAATCCCAAATAGCCATAATAAGAAACAAACCACCCCAAGACATACCATAGTGGAGGTTCCAGAAATCCACCAAAAGAACAAAATCTTAAAGCTGTGCAAGAAAAGAAACAAGTAATATGTGAAGGAAAATGCCTCTGAATTATAGCAGACTTCTCAACACAAATACTAAAGTCAAGGAGAGCTTAGAGTGAAGTGTTTTATGACCTAAAATAAGACAACTTCCAAACTATGAACAATTATAAAATGACAAATTTAATAACTGATGAAAAATGAACATGTTTCAAGGAACATACAACCCACAAAAAATGAATCAAGAAAAGACAGAACACATGAACAGACCAATAACAAATAAGGAAATGTAATCACAATTTTAAAAAAAACTTCTAACAAAGAAAAGCCCAAGATCAGATGATAGCTTCAAAGATAAAGTCTAATAAATCTTTAAGGAAAATTTAACAGCATCCTTTCTTAAACTCTTATAGAGAAAAAGCAGGAACACTTCCAAACTCATAGGAGAGAGACCGTCATCACCCTGACAGGAAAGACAGACCAAGACATCACAAGAAAAAAAACAACTGCAGATCAGTATCACAGATGCATATAGATGGAAAACTCCTTGATAAACTAATAGCTAAGTGAATTTAGCATGACATCAGAAAGACAATACACCACCAAATGGTAGTTATTCCTGGGTACAAGTTAGCTTAACATATGCAAAGTTATTACTACACCATATTAATGGAATGAAACATTTTGATCTCAGTAGATATGGTAAAATTATTTGACTCAGCAATTCCACTTCTGGGTATATGTCAAAAAGACTGAAATCAGGATCTCAGAGAGATCTGTATTCTCATATTTATTGCAGCGTTGCTACTAATAACGAAGATACAAGTACAATCCAAAGGTCTATCAACAGATCAATATAGAAAATGCTTATATACACACAATAGAACATTATGCAGTCTTTAAAGGGAAGAAAACACTACCGTTTGTGAGAACAGCTCTGTCAGAGCACAAACACTGTTACTTCTCTTACATGAGGCATCTAAAATAGTCATAGATGGAAAAGTAGAAATCAGAGTGGTGGTGGAAAGGAAATGAAAATAGGAATGCAAAAGGAATAGGAAGAGAAAGGTATGGTGACTTGTTCAATGGATGTAAATCTATAGCCAAACATGCTGAGTAAGTCCCAGGCTTACCCAATAGTTAACAACTGGGTATTGCATATTAAAATATTTATTTAAAGGTTGGGGCATGTAAAAAAATTTTGGAGGTGATTTTGTACCTTCATTATGGTGAGGTAACATGAGTATATACATATGCCTAAATTTACCAAATTGTAAACAATAATTAAAACTACAGTGAATGTTTAAATTTTTTAAAACTTCTTTATAGCAAAATATTTTGAGGGAGATTAAGGGCAATGTGCTTTTATTAAAATATGTTTTTCATATAATTTAAGCATTCACCATAGCTTTCAATTACCCCTCTATGTGCATTTTTGTACACTGGTTATGGCATGCTAGAACAATTTTAAAAGTGACTCAGGGATTTGAACAGATTTTCTGCCCAAGAATATATATAAGTATTGAATACCCACATAAAAAGATACTCAAATCATGAGTCACTAAAAAAAGTGTAACTCAAAACCACAATGTACTACAACTTTACACCCACTACAATGGCTGCCCCACATACTCCAAAAAGAGAGATAAGCATGGAAAGGATGTGGAAAATTATTTGCAACTTTCTACAAACTTTAACATACAGTTAGTGATGAAAGTAATTCCACTCTTAAGTTACAAGCTGAAGAGATTTGAAGCATATGTTCTTGGGGGATATAGTTCACTACCACAGTGCTTGCTTAGCATGTGTGAGCCCCTGGGTTCAGCCTCCAACACTGCAAAAGAGGAAAGGAAGGAAGAAGGAAGAAAGGGAGGAAGAAGGCCAGGCATGATGCACATGCCTGTAATCCCAGCACTCAGGAGGCTGAGGCAGGAGAATCACTGCAACTTCAAGTCCAGCCTGCACTGGAAAGTGAGTTCAAGGCTAGCCTGAACTGCATAGTGAATCCCTGCCTCAAAAAGAAACAAAGAGAGAGAGAGAGAGAGAGAGAGAGAGAGAGAGAGAGAGAGAGAGAGAGAGAGAAATGGAGGGAGGAAAGAATAAATGAAGAAATCAAGGAAGGAAAGAAGATGGACAAAAAGAGAGTTAGGAGGAGAGGGGAGATGAAAGGGAGGGCAAGCATATGTTCACACAAAAATGAGCAGCATTTTCTCTAATGGCCAAACTGTACGAGTGACCCACATGTCCATCAAGAAGTAGATAAACAAAATCTAGTACACCCATACAGTGGCATACTATTCATTATACAAAGGAATGGTGTACTTATATATGCAAATGATGTACAAACCTGCAAAACATTACACTAAGTGAAAGAAACTCAACAAAACCTCACTAACTGTTTGAATTTCATTTATATAATATATCTGCAATAAGCACGTTCATGAAGACAAAATGGGTTGCTCACTAGAGGTCCAGGGGAAGGAAGAATCATGAGAACCTGTTATCAGGTCTGGGGTTTGTGTTTGGGGTGAGGAAGTGGTAATGGTTGCTCAACATTGCAAACCCTTTTTTGGTGAATTTTATGTAGGTAAATTGTATCTCAAAAAGTTGAAAAAATAATACAGTTTATAAACATACTGAGATTTTTCTTTTTCTTTTCTTATTAGTTCATACTCATTGTAGAGAGTAAAAGTTTCACTGAGGCATTTTCATACATGTATGCAGCATACAAGAAATCAAATGGTAAATGGCAGAGATTAGACAACTAACGAGCCCCCAGACCAATGTAAAGTTTAGAATGATACAACCATGGCAGAGTTTAGGTCCAGCATGGCAAGTACGCAAAGATCAGTGAATCAGAGCAGGAAGATCAATGGATTTGCAGAAGCGTGGTCTTGAAACGAAGAGTCTTGAATCAATGGAGAAAGTTTTGGGGGAAACGAAGCAAGCCAGAATCAACAGCTGACTCTGTAGCAACCCTGGCTTAGATTTATTGGTCTGCATAAATTATCAAGTGGACATTAAAATTCTCCCTCTTTCAGCACTAGACAATGTCACCCTGGTAAATTTGTAAGAAGAAAAAGAACACAGAAATGTGTTCTGCCATTTCTCAATTGAGATTTGTAGTACATGTGGTTGTTCCCACATACATTCAAATGAACAAGCAAACGCTTGCAAGTAAAATATTGTTTTATGATCCTATGAGGTCCAAGTCCATCCTTGTCCCCCTCCTTATGGGTTAATGCCATACTCCTTTTGGCTACAGAGCTCAGGAGCAAAAGCCTTGTACGACAATCTTCTTTATTTCCAAGCTGTTGCCCAATGGTGTAGTGTCTTCCCTCTGTGCCAGGACAGGGAGCACAAGGTCATTTTTCTTGCCAAACCAGATCAGAGCACCGCTGGGGATTTCCTGTGGGCCAGGTGTGCCAGATCGGAAACTGACTGCTTCTTGAGATGGAGACTCAGTCAAATGAAAAAAATAGAACATTCCTCTGTAAGAATCAGAAACAGGATGGTGAGTTTTATTTTAGTTATTGCTCTTACTTATGCTGTGTCTATGTGTGCATGATCCTGTAAGTCTACTGCCTCTGAGCAAAATATTTGTGCCACAGAGAGAAAGTATACCCCCAGCACAAAGCTTGAGAGTTACATGTGGGACTCAGGCTTGGCCATGTGCCTTCTCGTTCCATAATTTGTTGTCCTGCCTCCTTAGTGCAGGAGATAGCCCATGAGTCTTATAACCTAAGGAGTGCTTAGTTCACTGACTGCTCTCCAATTAACTGCTGCTTTCCTTTCTACTTCATTTGCCTTCTTGCAGTGCACTCTAGTCTCCGGACACCATCTTGAGCCCTGTATTTCTGCTCTTTGTTTCTTCTGTTCCTGAAAAAATGTTTCCTGCATGATCAGACTTTTTTTTCTGTTTTCTACTAGAGACTTCACATTTCTGACTAGTGGAGTGAGCCTATATCCAACCTTTTCCACTTCATTACAAAGTCACTTATTTGTTTGCGGCAGCCTGGACTGAACCTAAGGTCTTGAGCGTGCTAAGCCAGCACTGTGAATTTGGGATCCTCCCAAGTAACTGGAATGATAGGCATGCAACATTATGTCTAACTAAAAGTCACTTATTTTAAAAATATAATCAGAAATTGGATTTTGAGGAACGTGATACTGACATTCTAAAGGAAACAAAAATATGACATTGTAGGACTAAAAATGCACTTTTACATGGCTGTGGAAATCTAAACTGTTCTTTATATGCATAGTGCAAACATTCTAATGTATACTAACTAGAGGTTTGAGGAATGGAATCGAGCTCCTGACTATAGTGACCGTGCTTCTGATTCTGATTCACAGTAAGCCCTCAAAACTATTAACCTGGTCAAACTACTAATCTTTACTTTTGAAAAAATAAATAATCATTTAACCAAGTTTACAAGGTCACTGGGGTCTACACAAAGCAGTCTCATGTGGAGCAAAATTTAATTCTGGCCATCAGCAGGATGACATTAAATTTACCCTCACATGAGCTGCATATACTTTTTCCTGAGACAGACATATCATTCCAACTCCAGCCTATAGTCTTTCAGCTTCCTCTGAATGTAAATATATTGTCTCTACTCACTCTGCAAAGTGAGGTCACATACTAAGTGGTCATTGTCTACCCAGGAAAGACAATCCTATGCAACCTCATCTAGACATAAGTCAGTTAACACTAGCTATTCACAGAATCCCGCCAAGGTCTCTCCCTGAGAAGGAATGGGGAGCTCTGTTTTCTAGAGAATACCTGGTCTTGGCAATCTATATAAAATCTTCTTGAAATGGAACAAACAAAAATAGCATGAAATTTGGTGTTTGAGTCAGCCACAAAAATGTTTAGGCTTTATTTTTTCATATGCACATTGCAACAAACTGTGAAAGGAAAGTCTGAGCACATGTATTATGATTCTGTTAATGATCACTTACGATTATTTCATCTCCAACTGACCACAAAAAAAACATACATGTCCTTCTATGATTTGAAAGGTCCCTTCCCCTCCTTACAACATTTTGCCACTTGGTCAAAAATAATGATGAGCATATTCTAATTGAATACATCAGATCCCAAGTTCTGAGGTTCTTTAAAAAGAAATCAAGCTTGTAAAAAACTACATCAAACTACCCCAGATGGTGAAGGGACTGAACACATGAAGGTGAAAATTTAAGCAAAATGATTTTGTTTAACTTTGAAAGAATATTTTAGAGGATGTAACTATTTTCAGGTATTAGTAGCACTTCCTCTTCAGCAAATATAAGTGTACTATAATAGCAGTTTTAGATGAAAAGGTGAATAACTTTTAAGTTACTATAACTGTTTGAAAATAGAGCATATACTGTTCTAATGCAGCAAGGATCCCCTATCTATAAAAATCCTTACTCAAATAGCAAACCATGTTGTTAATTATTAGATACTGAAAACAATATAAATTAAGCAGTTGAAGTGCTTCTTGCTAGTTTGAATACATACATACAAATGATTTCTACTTCAGGTGTGCCAGAGGTAACCTCGATATGAGTCTTTTTTCCCCTTTGGAGAAATGCATATTCAAATTCTTAGCCCACTTTTAAATTGTTATTGGTTTTCACTCAGGCAACTTAAAAACAATAATTATAGAAATTGGATGTGCTACTGAAGAAAACAAACTCTAAGGACACCTAGAAACCTACTGGACATTTCTAAATTAGCTCCAAGTAGGAAGAATCTATGTATTCCTCGGTTAATTTTATTCTTCAGGTTTGGATCTGGCAGAGGAGATTACCAACCCGAGAGGCAGAGTGAGCACTGCGTTTGTCAGCTTCTTACTTGTTTGGGAAGGGTTGCCTGACAGGTGACTCTGGGCCACAGAAAATGCTATGGAGGCAGCATTGCCTGCGTTTTGGCTTCCATAGTCCTTCCCACTTTGTCTCTCTTAAAGCTTTGTGTCAACGAAGGGCATTGAAGGGGAGAAAAATAATACATTTCTTCAATTCATATTGAGTTCATATTTGGAAAAGGCCAACTGTGACAACAGGGAAACCAAAAAGATGTCAACTGTGCTCTACAGGAAAGGAGAGAGAAACAAAACCTACATCTCCCAAACTAATCAGAATGTGACAGTCAACAGTTGGTTTGCTAGCTTCCAATTGGTATTACCTTTGCTAACAAAACACAAGTTGACCAGGGTAGGAATTCCATGCAGGAAAAAGGCAGAAATTCCAAAAGAAATGTGGTAATTTCAGAACAGAAAATCTTATAGTGCGATCTTTGGATTTTAGAAAGACTTACATTGGCCACACATATGGCAAAGAAAAACAAACCAGTATTGCTGATGTCAACACTGCACCATGATGGAAACACTGATAGGGAAAGCTCAACAAACCAGAAGCTGAGATGGAAACTTTAAAAAAGAGCAAAGGCAGAGTAGACGTTGATGAGTTATGCAGGAACTATGACGTCACTCAAAACACAAAGCACTGCCCAATGGTTGTGTTTTACTCAATCCCAAACGTATGTGACCTAAATAGTTTGATAATTTACAAATAACAAGTGGAAAATACTATGGAGAAATTTTCTTAGAGGATTGGGACTAGAACTCAGATCATTTGTAGCAGAGGAAAGACAAAATCTTCCTGCCAAGGGAGCTACTCAAAAAAACTGCTGACCATGCTGGTGAGCTGACAGGTGAACAAGCAGGTACAGCATCCCAAAAGGCTACTGTGACAACAGGGAAACCAGAAAGATGCCAACTGTGCTCTACAGGAAAGGAGAGAGAAACAAAACCTACACCTTATCGGTGTAAGCAGTAATGCTATAGAACATGCAGTTTTCATGGTATCACTATAACCAGTAATGGCATGGAACAAGCAATTTTCATGTGTGAAGACTGCCTTGGGTGTGACAATTGAAGCAAAGACTATTTTTGTTGTTGAGTTATTTTTTTTTAAGAGCAGAATATATTTATTGAGGGAAAGAAAGCTTTTGTCCAAGGGGGGCACAAAAGAGCACCCGAATGGGTTGCCAACGACCCTGCCTTCCCTAGGGATTTTATAGAGCACAACCACAAGGTGAGGCGGGTCCAAGGTGGGGGGAAAATGGCAAATTGCAAGGTGGGCATGAGGTGGCACAAAACTATGATCCGCCAGTAAGATTACAAGGATAATTGTTCAGGTAAACTTGATTAAATCAGGATCAGATGGAGAAGCGAGTCATGTAACAAGCGGGCATAAATACAGAACAGGGCTTTCTTCTGTAGCGGGCTGGGCTAGTGACTCTTCCTGGCTTTTTCAAGGTGATTGCTACCTATTTAGAATATCAATCTCCGATGTCCATTCTTAGTTAGGTATGTGGGTGCATCTGTTTAATCTTCTGTCTCAAGATTTTCTAAACAAAGTCATAGCTGATGTGAAAATGTTTATGTCTACTCTAAGCACTCATTGTATAGTTGATTTTATTACATTGACATCTTTTCTTATTATTTAGGTGTGACAATTAGAGTACAGATTATTTTTGATAGAGTGCTGTTGGTATTTTCATTGTAGTTCATACAGTAATTTATTTTTGCTGTCAGCTCTTAGGTTGTGTAAGCAAGTAAACAGCTGGTATGAAAATTTTCATGTTTATTCTAAATGTGCAATATATATTAAGAATTTAATACTTTGTTTTATTGATATTTTATGTTCCCATTAACTACACATTGCATAATATAATATGAACCTCCTGAAAAAAACAGCGAAGCTAGTGAGATGTCAAATAAGTCCTACAAAAAGGCCAGGAAAGCAAAACACGCTCCTGCCAGTGTAAGCAGTATGTGTGTATGGAATGTGCTGCTATCATGTGTGAAGGCTGCGTTAGGTGTGATAACTGAAGTAAAGATTTTTTCTTTGTAGAATGCTATTGCTATTTTCATTGTAGTATATATAAATTCATTTCTGTTGTTCTTTTTTAGACTCTGTACACCAAAAATCAATCAGTATTGAAAATGTTGGGGGCTGGGGATTTAGCTCAGGGGGCTGGGGATTTAGCTCAGCGGCAAAAGTGCTTGCCTGGCAAGCACAAGGTCGTGAGTTCGGTTCCTGGTACCGGAAAAAAAACAAAAAAAAAAAAAAAAAAAAAAAAAAAAAAAAAAAAAAAAAAAAAAACTGAAAATGTTAATGCTTTTTTATAAAAACTCAGTATTAAAAATCCCATACTTTATTTTTCTAATTTTTTCTTGTTAAATACTTATTGTTCAATATAAGAAAACTCATAAAATTAAAATTCAGAATTCATCAATAGAAACATTGAAAAGAATAAACATGGGTTTGACTCACCTGTAGTTATGCCCCTTTATGACAAAAACCATGCTATGCTCTTGAGTAAATACAGGTGAACAAGTGAAGAAGAAGGAAGTGATCAATGTGTGCAGTGCACGTCATACAGGAGAAATCTCAGTGAAAATTAATCCAAGATGATGGCTTACAGGTTATGTCTTAAATGATATCAAGAAAGAATTGTAAGTCTTAGACAAGCGACAGGACAAAGATGAGCAGTTCCAGACCTCTCAAGGCAGGAAAGTATAAGAAAAATACATGGGAAGAAAACAATGGAGCAAAGTGTACTTGCAAATTTCTTTGGTGGTGTCATGAGCTAAGGTCTCCAGGAAAGGAAAGGTTATATTTTGCCTTAAAGTGGAAAAGGGGTGGGGGTTACATACAAATTTTTTCCTTTGTTTTTTGTTCTGTAGCTCAAAAAAAAAAAAAACATGTCAAAGAGACATGTTTTGAGCTCCCAGATTCTGATTTCTATGTGGCAGTAAATTATATACAGAATACAAGTTGTAGTCCATCGTGGAAAAGGTCTTTATGCATTGTCTATACAAAAGAAACTCCAGGCCTGGAGCGGGGGCGGGGGGGGTAATATATATATAAAACACTCCCGTGAAAGCATGTGGGAGTGTTCTCAATTTCAGGTTCGTATATGAGGAAGTTTTAAGGTCACTTAATACCTTTAATCCTGTTATTTCAGCTTCCATTTGATGAATTATAAAAAGCATGTGTTTGATGGTGAAAAAAGATAAATTTTACTTTCTTTTTTCAATTTAAATTTTTTGAAGTATACAAAGTATAAAATAGTTTTACTTTTCTCTTGTATTACATCTCTGAATTATGCTTTAAAAATACTCATGAAAGAATTTGGCATTATTCGATTCCTGGTACCGGAAAAAAAAAAAAAAAAAAGAATTAGGCATTAGACTTCTTTGATCTTAATTTACAAATTTATTTGCCTTTTCAATGTTTGAAGAGCATCTTTTTTATTTATTTTAAAGGTAAAAGAATGAACACACATTAATGAACAAACAGACATAAACAAAACAACACCAAAACAATAGAAGCAATACAGAATTTGAGACAAGGTGATAGGAAATTTTTAACAATGGTTGTTGAATTACATATTGTTATCTTAAAAAAATTGGTTACTTAGTTAAACAAATACAGGCATGTAAGACTGATCAAACAATTGAACATTAATTGTTCCTTTCACTAAGTAATGCAAATCAGTAGTACAACTCTCTTAGCTATCCTGTGTACACATATTTTGCCCTTCTTTCTTTGTTTTCTCTTTTCCCTCATCCCAGTTGTTCTTTTCTTTTGAGCACTTTCTTTCCCTTTCACAATATCTAATATATCTTTTAGATTTTATTTACCCTTTCAGGTACTTACACTAGTGAGACAATATGGTATTTAAACATGCAGGTCTGATTTATTTCGCTTATTAGTATGGTCTCTAGTTGCATCCATTTACCTATAAAAGCCTCGAGTTTATCTTTCTTTATAGCTGAGTTATATTTCATTACATAAAAATAGTACAACATTTTATCCATTCCTCAGCTGATGAGCATTTGGGTTTTTTCCATGATTTAGCTATTACAAATTGTGTTGCTATAAACACGCATGCACATATATCACTGTGGCATGAGGTTTTTAGTTCTTCTGGAAAAATACCCAAAAGGGAAATAGCTGGGTTGAATGGGACCTGTAATCCTAGTTTACTGAGGAATCTCCAGACTGATTTCCACAGTAATTTCACTAGTCTGCACTCCCACCAACAGTAGAGAAAAGTTTCTTTTTCCCTACAGCCTCACCAGCTTTTGTTATTAGTTGTTTTCTTGATAATAGCCATTCTTTCTGGGGTGAGATGGACTCTCAATGTTGTTTTAATTTGCATTTTTCAAATGACTAATGTTGAACACTTTTTTCATGTTTTCATTTGCCGTTTGTATTTGTTTATCTGAGAAGTGTGCATTCATCTCAGATGCCCATTTTTGTATTGGGTCTTTTAATTTGGGGGGGCCTGATAAGAATATCTTTTTAATGTTGGTTTCTTTGTTTCAGCAAAACAATTGGATTACAGAGGTAAGTTCCTCCTGTGTTTTCTCTCATAGAAGACCATGTTGTACACATTCTTGTATTTTAATGAATCTACTTAGATTCATTACATATATATAGTCTATATATATAATAATCTATTTATATCATTATATATTTATATATAATCTATATATCTCTATAATATGTTCATTTTATATTTTATACAATATTTCCTTATTGTATTTAATATCAAATGTATGTTTTACAATGATTTGAGAATATTATGATGAGTTCCACCCAGGTGAAGTCACTGTATATTGCATTCTTTTATATTCAGTGGCATTGCATAATACAGACATACATTTCAACAACAAATTAATCCATATTCCAATATACCCAAGATGCTTTGTTCAAAGTCCAATTTTATCTTATGTTCTTGTTTGACACGCTTGTAACTGTGTTAATTAACAAAGACGTAACAGAGAACGCTGCGGTGTGAGATGAGCACTCCAGATGACGGTGAGTTGCAGCAGCATCACTCCGCTATGGAAGTCTTGGCCGCAGGTACTCAGTCCCGCTGCCATAGCGTAAAAGCAGCCAGACCATACTTATATGAAGGAGCATGGCTGAGTTTTATAGGCACCAAAATTTCAATTTTATATAATTTTGTGTATGAACTATGATTCTCATTCGTTCAATGATTTAAAAATACAAAATTCATTCTGAAATTACAGCTCCCCTAACTGTGCATACCAGCCTTCATTTCACTCAAAAGCTGTAATTCACTAATCCCTTCCCAAATCATGTTTGACTTTGATGAAAACAGCCAAGTGATAAGGGCAGGTCTGGAGCTTGATAGCGGTTCTTCACTTACCGTGAGGTGTACACATCCAGGAATTGCTCACAACCCACGGAAAACCACTTCCTTCATCTTTGTCTTACCCTGGAATATTCAGCCTCATACTCTTTAATGTGACTGCTGCAGCCTCCCTATGTGTGGTCCTAAGGAGTAATAAGGCTCCTCAATACACACAGAATGAAACTTTATCACGTCCCTAAATTTTACTTGACATAATGAATAAAACTCCTTTTTTGAAATCACAATAAGGTTTTTCTAGATGTTAATAAGGGAATTCTCTGGCATTCATTTTTCAGACTCCCATGTCAAAGTGGACAACATCAGTGCAAATATCCTCCTCCTGTGCATTCTGATATCCTTTATGATCTATGTGATCAAAACTGAATATTACACAAGTGGTATGTTTTTAAGTATGTAAAGTTATGATAGTATAAGAGAACTGTTCACTGCTGTAACAGATTTTGAAATGGTTTCTGAATAGTAATGAAAGGAGAGATGAACAGGACCTGTTCTTACTATTACAGAAGCAAAACAGTAGACAAAAATGACAGTCTCCCACTATTATTTACTGCTTACTTTTAATGAGAACTGCTTTATTTCTGGGAAATGCTAGTTAAGAGATTTTGGTAAACTACAAACTCAAGTGTACCATTTTTTAAAATGTAAAGGTTCAGAATAACTTCCTTAAAATTCATAGAATAAATAAATAAATTTGCTTAATTGGTAAACACACAATATGTGAAGGACTTACAAAACTTACCAACTATTAAGAGAAATTTCCAAACAGAGATTTCCTATCTGTCTATCTTCCAAGTCATTTCAGCTACTAAAATTAGAAATAACTGATTGACATTGTAAAGAGTCATATCTGAGCTTCATATAAAGAAGTATTTTATGATGAGACCTGTCTCAATATTGAAAATGCCTGTTAAAAAGATCATGAGTTCCCTACTACTAAACCGTTTAATAAAAATATTAATGGCCATAGAGAGAAATTCTTTTGCTTACATTAGAAAATAGATGTTTAAATTATTATTAATAATAAATGTATGGTACATATGTGACTTTTACAATATGATACTTTGGATGACATAGATACTAAATGGGGTACTACAATGAAGCAAATTCTCATGTCCATCATCTCAAAAAGTTACTTCTTTTTGTGACAAGAACAGTTAAAATTTACTATTTAATAAATCCTCTTAATACTGTACAATTGATTAACTATACTACTTGTGTTGTACATTAGATCTCCACACTTGTTCATCTTACATACCTGCTATGTTCTGTCTTTTGATCTCCATTTCCCTATTTCTTCCCTGTCCTCTCTACCCATGATAAAGAGTTCTACTCTCAATCTCCTGGGGTTGGTTGGTTGGTTGGTTGGTTGGTTGGTTGGTTGGTTGGTTGGTTTTTAGATTCTGCATGTGAGTGAAACTGTGCAATAGTTTCTTTCTTTGTCTGACTTATTTCAGTTAATATGATGTCCTCCAAGTCCTTCCCTGTGTCTTCTTTAAAGCTGAATAATATACACATATGTAAATATTACATTTTCTTTATCAACTTATCCATCAACAGATATGTAAGTCTTATCCATAACTTGGCCATTGTGAGTAATGTTGCAGTAAATGGGGGGATGGATATTTTTACACAGTAATGATTTCATCTCCTCTGGGTATGTACTCAGAAGGACTACTGTATCATATAGTAGTTCTATTTTGAATTTCTTCAGTAACTCTCATGCTGTTTTCCATAATGGCTGTGTTAATCTATAGTCCCACAATAATGTACATAGGGGAAAAATTCTTCAGCACTGGCCTCAGTGGTGTTTTTATCATTACCCACAAATTCAGGTTACAAAAGCAAAAGTAAGTAAGTGGGACTACATCAAATAAGACATTTATGCACAGAAAACAATCAACAACATGAAAATTAAACATGTAAACTGGGAAAAATATTTGCAAATGACATATTTGATATGGGGTTAATATGCAAAAATTTATAAAACACCTTTACAATCCAACAGCAGAGAAATGAACAACCTAATTTTAAAAATGTGAAAGGACTTGTTGAGACATTTCTCCAACAAAGCTGTAAGAAATGGTCATGTGTATATGAGGAGTTTATCATTAATCACCATAGAAATGCAAATTTAGACTATCATGAAGTATCACTTCCTAAACTACCTTAAATCTCTAAGGATAGATATTATTGAAAGAAGACAGAAGAGAGGGACAGGGAGAAAGAAACCTGCTTTAATCAAAACACTTCTATAGCAATACCAATTTCCCCATAAAGAATAACAAAAATTCAGATGACTTGCTCCATAACCCAAAAATGTTCATATAAAAATGATTATAATACTGTAATACAATACAAAATAGTAAAGAAAATACAAAATATGAAGAAATCAAATAGCATTTACCTTTGAAAACCATGTCTGGTGTGAGGGAGAAAGGAGATAGGGGAGTTTTTACAGGGGACAATTTCACTAAGGAATGACTGCTATCTATAGGCTCAAAGGAATCTTTTCATGCAACTTTAACAAGGAACCTATCCAAGGACGGTTGATTTTGCCTTTTTTGAGAATTTTGTGGAAATGTGACATTCCATTGTCCTTAAACAGATTCATCACTCACACTGCTACAGCCTTATTCAATGGTGTTTTTCTACAAAATTCAATTGTGCTTTCCTACAAAATTTTGTACTGTTTCCCATGTTTTACACATCTCCCTAATCTCATCTGAAGTGGAGAATTCCTCTGCCTTTTCTCTTCCTCTGTATAGACTCCTGCTGTTGGGAGTCAATCACTGACAGTTTGGGGGGAAGAGGGAGAGAAAGTAGGGAGGAGGGACAGAGAGAGAAATGGAGGGAGGAAGAAGACAGAGTAATTGCTATGCTGCATTAGGTAAAGCAAAAGACACAAGAAGTGCAAAAGATAAAAATTCATAGCTGAGAAATACAATCTACAAAAAATAACTAAATCAAAGTTTTAGAATTGATACAATATCTAAAGATACAGTATCTAAAATTTATTACAGAATAACACGATAGCAGGATGGAGATGACCAAGCAAAAGGGCTGCAAATTGAAAATCAAATCCGTAGGACTCAGTGGTCTCTCAGTGGTCCTTGGGGAGAAAACTGCGAGGGGGTTTACAAAATAAAGACAAGAAACAAAAGCTGGGGTCAGGTGGAGTGGCCTCTTACCTGATGTGCAAGAGGACTGAACTACAATAGTGGGGACATTGATTTATACCTTTGCAAAGTTAGTATCATGAGAGTAATGTTGCCTAGTGACTAAGCAATGAAATTGTCCAGGCAGGATGTTTTTCTCAAGGCTAAGGTAGCCTGACTGCTTGAGGCACTCTGGCTCTGTCCTGGCCCCGCACACATGGCCAATTTCCAGCTCCAGCCTCTCCCAACACAAATCTTTATAAATAACAGAAGAAAAATATATATATATATATAAACCGTGAGCAGAGTTCTCGTGAACTATACAATATAACTCTAGAAATTCTAACACATCGTTCATAAGATTCCCAAATGACAAGTAAAAGAGATTGTGGTTAAAACATTTTTGAAGGTGAGGAGTGACAAAATTTTCTCAAACTTGGTGAATGATTTAGATATAAGAATGCAAAATTCTCAGCAAAATACAAGGCAAAATAAAAGGGCAAGAGGACAAAAATAAAAGGCAAAAAGAAGCAGAATAAACTCAAAGAATACCTAGATGCTTAAATTCATCACTAGTCTAGGCCCATATACCTCACGATGTACTAAACCAAAATCAGAATGGATCAAAGATCTAAATTTTAAAACAATCTACTGGAAGATAAAATAGGTACAGTTCTTTAAGATACAGGCACAGGCAATGAGTTTTTAGAGAGAATATCAATGACAAAGAATCAACAAATGAGATCAAGTTAAAAAGCTTCCGCACAGCAAAGGAAACAACCAACAGAGTGACAAGACAACCTACGCATGGGAAAAAAAAATTTTGCCAGGTATTCTTCAGACCAAATATATAAAAAATGCAAAGAATTTAAATTCCTGAAAATAAAAGACAGAATCAGAAAATGCCCTATCTAAATAAAGACATCTCACAGAAGAACTGCAAATGGCCAATATACATGAAAAACTGTTCAATGTCCCGGCAATTGGAGAAATGCAAATTAAAACTGTATTGAGATCAATTTTTACCCTAAAAAAAAATGACTGTCATCAAAACATCAAAAAATAAAATGCTGGTGAGGATGTGGGGGAAAAGAACTCTTCTACATTTTCGGTAGAAATGTACACTAGTACAATCTTTATGTAAATCAATGTGGAGAGTCCTCAAAAAAATTTAAAAAAGAAATTCCATTTGACCCAGCTATCCTTCTTCTAAGTATCTTCCCCCCAAAATTAAAAATCATCATATTACAAGAATAAATGCACATTCATGTCTATAGCAGCACACTTTATGATAGCTACATCTTGGAAACAGCATATATGTTCATCAACAGATGCATGGATAAGGAAAATGTGGTATTTATATGCAATGGCATATTACTCTACCATAAAGAAAGATAAACTTGAAGCATTCATAGGTAAATGGATGCAACCTGAGAACATAAATGAAATAAGTCAGAAACACAAGCTTAAATATGGCATGGTTCTCTTATACAAGAAGCTCAAAATATATGTTTACAAATAAGGAGCAAAATAGAAGATACATAAATAGGAAGTGGAGGGAGAAAAGAGAAAAGAAAGAAGGAAGGGAAAATCAATAATACATGTACATACACGCAAGATAGCTAAGGTAATTGTACAACTAATTTCTACTGGTTTATTGAAAGGAACAGTTAATGCTTAATTGTTTCATCAATTTTGCATGCCTATATCTGGTAATCTGAACAACTACTTTAAAGATAACAATATGGAATATAACAACCATTGTTAATTTCCTATCATCTTGTTTTAAAATTCTGTATCATTTTTATTTTTATTTGTTTTTCATTCTCTTTAAAATAAATAAATAGGAAGTGGAGAGAAGTTCAATAATTTCCTAAACTGCCTATTCCATTATTTCAAAATATTTTAATATATATGCTAATTTGTTTCATTTATACTACTAGTTTCTCTTAGCTCATTGAAAAGAAAGTTCTGTGCTATTATGTTTCTTTTTTTTATTTTAAATAATAAAAGAAGGATAACATAATAATAGGGGGGACTTAGCAAATTACAGACAAAATGGTAGGAAATTATCAATGGTTATC
>NW_004955437.1:928341-950267 GCF_000276665.1 Chinchilla lanigera | reverse complement strand
CCCGAGGCTCCCCGTGCGCTGGGGGCCCACCCTCCGGGAGCCAGCGGGCAGGAAGCTAGCCAGCCAGAAGGCTGGCGCTCCCCACCCGCAGCTTCCTGTGCGCCGGAAGCCCTCCTTCCGGGGAACCACGAGGCCGGGAGTGAGTCGCTGGTCCGAAAACCGGCGCTCCCCGCCCAACGCTCCCCGTGCGCTGGGGGCCCACCCTCCGAGCTATGTTTCTATCTTTTATAAAACAGAATCTTTTTGTCTATGTCTTTTACTCTGAGTAACTACTTTAAGCATAATGAAACACTGCATTATTGTTTTTATTTTGTTATAAATTTCATTTTACTTTTTCATAAAATAAAAAATAAATTCATCACAATCATATCTCTAAGGCCAAAATAAAAAAATAACACCTGAAAGTTTCTAGAGAAAGTAACACAATTCTCACAGAACAGAGATTCAGAACCAGGTGAATAGGGGCTGGGGATTTAGCTCAGAGGCACAGCCCCTGCCTGGCAGTTGCAAGGTCGTGAATTCAATTCCTGGTACTGGGGAAAAAAAAAAAAAAAGAAAAGAAAACAGGTGATTTTATTTCAGAAATAGACAAGAGGAGTAAGTTTTAAGATCTATTGCCCAGCAGCATGGCTATAGTCAATAATAATGTACATAGGTTATAGACTAAATTTCAAATGTCTCTGAACAAAAAATGATAGGTAAGAGAGATGATGGATATGCTAGTTTGATTTAATCATTTCATACTCTATGCATATATCAAAATATTTCATTGTGCCCTATAAATGTATTTGTTGTTGATTAAAATAGTTAAGCAAATTAATTTTTTCAGTAAAGAAATCATAAGAGTAAGAATACAGTGAGGTAGCAACATTAAAGTGCTGAAGAAAAGACTGTCAACCTAGTACACAGTCTACATATGTGGTGAAAATGGATTTCAGCAATAAAGACAGTGCATCGAAGAAAGACAGGGGATTACTCACCAAAATATTTGCTTGGTAAATCATGTTAAAGTATTTCTGCTGGCTGAAAGGAAATTATACCAAGGAATAAATAAGAGAAAGTACAGGGTATGGTAGATGGAAATAACATAAAATATTGATCAATTCTAAAAATTCTAACGTTTACTTACGTCTTTTTAAGAAAACATGAAGAAAGGAAAGGAAGAGAAAAGTAAGTAGTTTAGTTTCATCCGTATAAAAGGATATAATTAATAATGAAGTTGATTTGACCTCCTCAAATTCACTTGACTAGATACTGAAATTTTATTGATTTAAAATAATTTTGGGGGGTGACCTATCTCCACCCAAAACATTCATAATGGAAGTAAAATTAGTCTTGGAATGTAGGGAAGCAATACTCTGGCTATGCTGGCACTCTGTAAAAGAAGATATTTGCCCCTGAGGCAACCAAAACTTGAACCTTTGTGATTTTATTTGTAAGTAATTTCATTATTTTATTTAGTCAGTGTTTCTCTTGTTTTGCAGCTGAAAGAAAACAAGAGGATGGTGAGTTTCAAATCTTTATCCACTCACACTAAAGGTATCACTGCACTGAATCTACTCTTAAGCAGTAACAAAAACGTAGGAGCACCCTTATCTTCACATTACGTAGAATAAATAATATGTCCCCTCCGGTATATTTATCTGTTTGGAACTCTATTATTTGCAAATTGCTTCAATTTTCTTTGTAATATTTTTTCCTGTTTATTCTCCAAATTGCCCAAGTTTTTGTCTGAATTCTTTTTCAGAGATGTGGATGGAATATAAAAGAAAAGCAGGTATGTATTTTATCTTCATCTAAATACAAACTGTGTAATTAAAGCAATTCCAGGTCTTACTCTATGAAACCAACACTGGGTCTTATCAATGCATATTGTTTTGCTTTTGTTTTATTATCATTCTTCTATATTTTTTATTTTTCAGACCAATTTAGGTAAGAGAAAAGTAAAGTTTAATGACATTTTACGTACAGAATGTGTATTTCATACCTTTATTTATCCCATTTCCTTATTTTTCCATTCTCCTGATCTCATTATGAATATCTCTGTGATTTTTATGGTTTCTCATTAATAAAAATCCTTAATGAATTCTGTTCTTCTTGTCTTCTTCTTCTGCCATCTACACCTCCTCTTTCTTCTTTTCTTTCTTCTCTTCTTCTTCTCCAATAAGGTTACTCACTTTTTCGTTTTACATTTCTCTTTACTTATTGTTCTACACTTTAGCTGTGTCCATGATGTTAACAATCACTCCTTCTTAGAGCTCTGAGATGAATGAAATTTTGGTATGAAATTGTATTTGAGGAAATGCAGGATTCCTACCCTGCCCACAATCTGATTCTGAGAAGAATTTAAGAGTTCTCCTTGGACGGTTCTGTGCAGAAGATGGCCAGCTTCTCTGCCTTGTGACCGAAACCGCAGCTGGCTGCTCCATGAGTGAAGGGTTATGGCACAGTGATTACAGTCTCCACTTTTTTTTACACATCTGCACTCCAGTGCTCTCATCTTTCTTCTACAATCAGAGCCATGCTTCGCATCACCTAGGTAGCATTCAACTGAGCAGTTATCTAAGTCTCAGCAAATGCCTAACCTATGGGAAACACTGAAAAGAATTGTAACTAGAATTGCACAGGTGGCATGTAACAGGCAACACTATAAATATCAGCATTCTGAATTAAGGTAAAAAGAATAATTCTTGGGAGAATTTGATTATTCCCTCCCTGAATTTCAACTGAAAAATTAACCCTGTATACCTGTGCTATGTTTTTTTTTTCTTCTTCTTCTTCTTCTTCTTCCTCTTCTCTTTGTTCAGTAAGTGTTCTGGGTAAAAATGGTGATTTTAAATATCTTAATAAAATGACCCATGTAATTTTATGTAATCCTGCCAAGCAAGGATGTTTTTTATTCCGTGATGGTAAAACTGGGATTTCACATTTGTTTTTCAGAAAAACTGCAAAAGGAAATTGGTAATTGTATTCTTCCAGTTAAAACACTGTAAATTTCTATCATCCCTATAGTAATTTCTTGCTTCACTTTATCCTTCATCTTTATACTTAACCGAATACCTTTTGAAATGACAAGTTGTCACTGTATAATACTTACAATGCTAGAAATAAGTACCCCACTTACTTTGATTAAGTGTTCAATCTTATGTGATTCAGCTTGATTTTTTCCATGAGAAACCATTTCAGAAAGGAGCAATGACTTGGCTAGTGTGATATTAATACCAATTGTGATGAACTCAGTGGAATCCATGTCTTTTTTTCTGCATCATTATCTCTTTAAGAAGCTCAGACTTACATGTACATCTCCTTTCAGATGAAATGAAAACTCAGTTTGAGAAAGGTAAGTAGCTCAGAAGCACTCTTGCAGTTCAAATGCCATAAATATTAAAACACCTTACCCTCCTCAAGCCCCACTGCAGAAAATCAGGTCTAATATAACATTGCCTGTACTCACTGTCTTGGAGTGATGAATATTTAATTCAATTTTTCCTAATTTGGAATATTTTAATCTATATGGGAAAGTATTTTTCATGGTTATTTTGTAAATTTTCCTTTTCTTTTTGCTTTTATTACCACTGATTTGTTTAAATTTTTTTCTCAGTCTCTGTTTTTTCCATTTATTCTTCCTAACTGCTGTTTTTCCATGCTTCTGTTGCCCTCTCTCCCTCCTTTTCTGCTGCTTTCTTCCTTCCTTCTTCCATAATTCCTACCTTGTCTGCTCTTTTCCGTTCATATTTCTACTTTTCTTCCCTTCCATCTTGCTTTCTCAATCCATATTGCTCATTTTATTTTTTCCTCCTTTCTCCTTCTTTCCTTTGCTAGTTTTTAGCTGAAATTTTCATAAATACTTATATTTCTATCAATCTTTATATTTCTCTACTCACAAAAAGCACAACATTTTTAAGTTGAAAAAAACAATTGTTGTGAGGAAGAACATCAACACATAGATAAAAATGCAGTTGAATACTTACAGAATGCCAAGGGTAAAAAAAGGAGGAAATGATCTGAGAAGAACCGGGAAGATTAACGATGTCTCATCATTTGTACACCCACAGGCTGGCAGAAGTCATTTTTGTTCCCTGGTGAGTGACTGTTCTATGAAAATTCTCCTTGATCCAAAGACATATAATTAAGCTCCTGAATTATATAAGAGAGCATACTACTAATTGCAGAGAAAAATATATTGTACCTAGCTTCTGCTCCATAAAAACTTTCACAAGTATGGTAACTTTATAAATATCTTGAGATTTTTTTTTCTCACTTGTGTCTCATAAGACACTTAAAAGTTAACAAAAGTAGATACTAAGAAATGAAGACAGAATTTTGTTTGCTCCACTGAACCTACCTTCTCTACAAATCCAATAGGAATTAATTTTTATTCCCTACTTAGCAAGCATTGGCAGCATACCTTTATTTCAGTGTTGGTTCTTTAGCATTATTTAAATATCTGCTTTGAGGTCTTTGTTAATCCCGACTTTGAGTGCCCTCACAGTTACACTGATTGCTTTTCTTCCTGGGTACTGTTCATGCTTTCCTGGCCTGTGCATGCCTTGTACTATTTGGTTGCAACTCAACTAGTAAATTCTATACACTTCACACCAATTCTACATTCCAATTCTGTTCCTCCACTTGGGAATTGCTGTTGCTGTTCATGTTTTGGGTTTGTTTAATGATTTGCCAAAGCTAAATTCATAGTCTTGTCTCTCCCTTAATGTGTGACGGCTCTCTCTGCTAAGCATTTTTTGTGATACTTTCAAACTGAGCTTCTAAGAATAATCTATGCATCAGCAAATGGTAGGAATAAAAGGTTTTGATTAAACACTTTGGGCTAATAAGATTTTATCTTTGCTTTATGAAACTATGTGTGAGACAGTCATTCAAATTTCAGGCAGTTATGTAGTTTTCCTCACATTCCACTGTTTGCACGCTCAATGTCTCATATAAAGCAAGGGACTGTTAAATAGACATGAACGTCTCTTGGTGCTGAATATATATATAAACTTGTGCATTTGAAGCCTTCCAGGGGCCAAGCATGTATCAAAGCTCACCAAGGTGTACTGTGATTGATCCATGGAACTCTGCATTACCGGTCATGCCTGGCCCCACATAAAACATGACAGTAGCTTCAAAGAGGGCCTATCTCGAATGTCTGAACTTGTTCCTGGATGGTCCCGTTCTTGTGCTATTGCTTTTAACACATTCCTGGGGCATCTATTCTTCAGTACCCTGGCTCTAACTCAATTTAGCCCTTTAGCATCTACACCACTGGAGTTCATGGTTTACAACGACCTGATAGAATTAGCACCACTCGGAGACCATAGGAAGAGCTGCCATCCAAAGTAATACCATGTTCTCTGATGTGCCATAGTTTTTCCTACAGAAATGTTCCTGAGTTTGGTGTGTGCCCTTTGCACATTTCCAGAATGCTAAACATTCATTTTTGAAAAAATAGTTCTTTTAGTCTCTTGGAGAGAGGGTTTGCCAAGCGAAGTCTCTTTGCACCGAATTTTAAAGGCATCTCACATATTTGCTTCCAGTTAGCCTCGCCAACAATGACATCAAAGTACAGTTGTACACACACTTGCCTAGCAGATCTGTGTTCTCGCGTCTGTCTTTATTGTTGCTCTCTGTATGGCTGCTATCTGAAATAACTGTGAACTCTACCATCTTAATTTGTTTTATTCCCTCAGGTACTATTTTCACTAAGGAAATTACAGCATTCTTTGGTGCAGTTTAAATCTTTATCTCCTATTATGACTGGTCTACGAAGGACCACATAATCGGTACTTTAAGGCTTATGTGCTAGCTATATTTTTCCTGTCACAACCATACAATTCCGTCCCCGTAGCATGTAAACAGCATAGGCAATATGTGAACGAATTGCTTTGACTGGGTTCTATTAAAATGCTATTTACACAAGAGATGTTGGAGTGATTTTGACTCCTTGGTCATAGTAAAACTCCTAAAGTGTCAACTTTCATAAAGCCTAAAATCATTCATTTTGGGAGATATTTTATGTTAGCAGGCGAATAATTATGTCATAAGTAGCACACTTTCAATAGTCTATCATTAAGACCTGCAGTGAATGCCGTCACTTCCAAGCACTGATGACCACCCATACAGACCCTCCACGCTTCTTCACACCACACTGCCTGTCGCGAGCCTCTACTCTCTTTCTAGATGAGCAATGCATTTTGGTATGTGATCTGCTTTCCAAATAACATACACAGTTTTAACAAGATTTTCTCGGTGCCTGTTGTGGATGGCTATATACGCAGACAGCTTTCTCTGTTTTCTTAGTCCTGTTGCCTAAACACAATCGAAACTACAAATTGGAAGCGTTTATTACAGAACTTTATTTTAAGCTAGCATATCTATACTGAGAAGCATAGTTCATAATAATCTCTGTAAAACATAAACTGTCCTTACTCGTTTAGGAGTTAAGCGCATTTGTCCGGCTCAACTGCAGGGTACTTTTCATCCATGCAAATTAAAATCTGATTATACCTGGTTGGAGGTCTCTCCTGGAAACTCTCTTCAGAATTGTGCCCTTATACTAGGAGTATTTTCCCCAATCTTTTATATTCTCCACTTTGCAGCCTACCTCTGCCAGGGGTAAGACATGGCTCTAATAAGAGCAAGAGCAAAAAAATTCACCCAAAGTATTTCATTCTCAAGTGTAGAAATGGTATGGGGACTGCTGTGCCTATTCTAACGGCCACAGCTCAGAGCCATCCTTCCACTTAAATGGAGCAGTGACACTGGTTGGAGAACGTGTGATTTTGTTGCTTCCCCAGAAGAGAGTAACTGTATCCTAGTGTACAACTGCAGTTTACATCACAGAAGGATGAACTGGAGCTATTAATTTTGGTAGGAATATTTAATGATGAAGAGTGGAAAACTTATTTCAAACAAAAGGTACAGAATAAGTTTGAGACATCTGCCCAAAAATTCAAACATAAGATCTAATAATACACATTTGTGCTCTTTTCAGACTGGAGGAAACAGTATTTCCAGGC
The DNA here is from genome assembly GCF_000276665.1 of Chinchilla lanigera. Lineage (NCBI taxonomy): Eukaryota > Metazoa > Chordata > Mammalia > Rodentia > Chinchillidae > Chinchilla > Chinchilla lanigera. Next base: position 943,248 of record NW_004955437.1, on the reverse strand, counting down.
TGGTGAGTCTGACCATCCCAGAGTGACTCTACTCTCAGGCTCTGCACACCGCAGGGGGAGTTGTTGCGGGAGGGAGAGGACAGAATCCTTCTGACAGTACATTCTCCTCTGCTGGTCCCAGACGTCTCAGGCTGATACACATAACCTCATTTCAACATCTCTCTAATCTTCTCAGAGATGAAACGTTTGGTTTTCTTTGCAGTAAATGTGACTCTGGACCCAGACACAGCCCATCCTGCCCTCATCTTGTCTCAAGAAAGACGAGTAACCATGGGGGAGCAACCTCAAGATCTCCCTAAGAGCCAGCTGAGATTTGAGTCCCTTCCCTGCGTGCTGGGTCACCAGTCCATCAGCTCGGGGAGGCACTACTGGGAGGTGAAGGTTGAGAATGGCACAGCCTGGGACCTGGGAATCTGTCGCAATAATGTAAGGAGGAAGGAGAAGACTCACATAAGCCCTGAGGATGGTTTCTGGGCCATCAGGCTTTATAACGATGAGTACTGGGCACTCACCTCCCCAGAAAGTAAACTCACTCTAAAAGAGCGCCCTAGTACAGTGTGTATTTTCTTAGACTATGAGGATGGAAGTGTCTCCTTCTATAACATGACAGATAAAAGCCACATCCACACCTTTTCTCCAGGCCCTTTTTCTGGATCCCTGAGACCTTTCTTGAGGCTTTGGTCCAAAGATTCAGGACATTTGGACACCTGTCCGCTACCTAAAGAGCCTTAACTGGCACAGCCTGGTGACGACCCTAATTGTCCTCCCACTGTGGTCGTACACACGTAATATACCCTGCAGATCAGTGCGGACTGAAACCTCCAGTCACAGCATGAATCTTCCTATCCTAGAGCAAATTGTTTTTCTCATCCTTTTCCACTATTCTTCCTATCATTTAATTTCCCTCATAAATTCATTTCAAGTAGTATGTTGTAGCATAAGGAAATGTACTTCTTATGCTTGGATTAATAAAATTATATGTATATTCATGTAAATCACGATGTGCACATTCACATATTACAATCAAATCCTTACTACAGAGTTATACAGGGGAATATGCATTGCCTAACCATTGTCAATTTCTTGAATATTTTACAAAACTAGTAATAAAATAGATTAATTTTCACTTTGAGCTTTGTGTTCTGTTTATAAAATGACATGCATAAAAATAAAATTAGAATATTTTAAATAAATAAATAACAAGTGTTCCCAGTTGTCCAACAAAGTGTAACATTCAAGGGAAAACAAATGTTTAGAAGCTCATTCTTCAGATTTCTGTAAATTTCACCTATATTATATTCTTACATTGTTACCCTCCTGTTTACCTTCTGAGATGTTTATAATTTCCTATGTTTTTTCACCATCATTTATTTTGAAGGGCATTATCTATATATGTATATATACATATGTGTGTGTGTTTGTGTGTGACAAATTTTACTGTATTTAACACTAGTCTATGATCTTTAATGAGTGTTTAAATTCCCATAACCACTGTACACAAGATATGTAACAGTTCCATTACCAAAATCAAATTTCTCATGATATCCCTTGGTAAGCAGACTTTCCCATGGACCTAATATGGATAAAATTGATCAAGTTTATTCTTCTGTACTTTTCCATTTTCCAGGATGGCCTGTAAGTTTTCACATAATATGTAATCTTTTGAGAATAGTTTCTTTCACTATGAGTAAGGCTTTTCATAGTCATCCATCTTAATGTAGATTGTAAAGTTTAATTGCTTGTTGAGTAAGATTCCATTGAATAGATTTACTATGATTTGTTCATTCCTCCTTAAAGAACATTGGTGCTGTTCAATTTAGTGTGGTTCTCAATAGAGCAGCTGCAAATATTCATGTAAACATTTTTATATAAACATCAGTTTTCACTTTCCTATGGTAAACACCTAGAATAAAATTGTGTGGTGTTATGGTTTACAAATAGATAACCCTCCAAAGTTTATAGGCTCATAGGTCTCACATTTTGGAAGTTATTGGAGCACAGGTATATGATACTTATCACTGGTATATGATACTTTGTCCACTGATGGGTTTATAGCTGGGAGTGATTTTGAGAAGTGAAACTTGGTGGGAAGATGAGTCACTATGGGCCCCACCTAGAAAGATATACCTCCCTCCTCCTCCCTTGACCTCTCCCTGTTTCCATGTCAGGAATTGTTTCTCCTCTCCCATGCCCCAAATACTATCTGCACTACCTTGGAGCCAGCAAGCTGTGGACTGAAATCTCAACAAACTGTATACTAAAAAAAAACATTTTATTATTTAACTTGTGGTTCTTGGATCCTGGATCTCTGCAGTGTGAAAGTAACTAAGACACTTGGTCATACTGTAAGAGACTCAACATTAGAAACTGCCATACTCTTCCATAGCAACTATACCATTGTGCATTCCCTCTGCAAATGTGTAAGTGTTGCAATTGCTACACATATTCACCTGGCAAGCACAAGATTGTGAGTTTGATTCCCAGTACCAAAAAATAAAATAAAATAAAATAAACAGGTTAAAACATATTTTGGATATTAGTTTATTAACAAAGATTTAAATCTGATGTAAGTATATAATTATCTAAAGAAAGAGATGCCTGACAGGCAAAGAACACACTAGAAGAGAAAAATTAATATTGGGGGAAAGGGATGATTATCATTTTATATTTTATACCTCTCTGAATTCTTTGAGTTTGAGATAGTACACTTAATAATTTTATTGTAGTTATGAACAAAATAGCAGCAAAGATAAAATATCTGTGGTGGTAAATTCAGTGTCCGTGGAATATCCTTCAGTGAATTCCAGGGTTTCACACTGGTCCCCCTCTTCAGGCCTTTTATTCCCACCAAAGCCAAGCCACTAATGATTTTCCCCCCTTCTCTTTCACTTAGTAACTGAGCATTGATGATTTTCTGACCCCTACCCTCTACTAACGTTTTCCTGGAGAATTCACTCACCCTGCCCCAGCCCTTGTAGTTGCTTCTTCCAAACAGTGCAACAAAGACTTGGCCACCAACCCAGCTTGGTGGTGACCACCTGTAATCCCAGCATTGTGGGAGGCTGAATCAGGAGGATTCCAAATTTGAGCCTAGCCTCAGTAATTTAGGGACTTAGTAATACTATGTCTCAAATAAAAAATAAAACAGGGTTAGGGGTGTAGCTCAATGTAAAAAGCTTAGGCTGACTACCTAGCCCTGGGAAAAAACTGGTCCCTGAAGCTGCCAGTTGAGCCTTTGTTCATCACAAAAGCCCGGTAAAATACTGATCACTTTTCTTCAAAATGCATGGGGAGAGACATGAGTGGAGATAAAGTACCTATTTTATAGTAGATATTTGTAGAATTGATTTAATTTTATATGGCAGTAAATATAATAAATGTATAAGTAGCTCCAGATCTTTTGGAGTCAAATCCAGTGTCTAGATGTTGACCAGCTCCAAGTATAAATGCCTCTTTGTTCTACGTATCACAATCCCCGCCCCAACCCCGAATCAAACTCAGAACACTTCCATTTCTCCGAGGAAGAGTGGTCTGCAGTCTCAGACAATTACTCACCTATCACCTTTAACTCCCAACATAACCTTTAAAAAAAAATACCCTATATATTCATTCCATGGTCTAACACCGGAGACTGTGGCTTCTCACACTACACTTCCCTCAGACATGCACTCCTTCACCAACTCTGTTCTCCCTCTGGAATCTACTAGTTGTCCTCCCTTGCTTCATGCCATCCTAACATACGTACACAGCCTCGAAAAACCTGCAGCTGAACCACTGAATCTCGGTGTTGTCCACACTCATGCCTGCAGAACCAGCACAGGCCCCTGGGCTCCAAGGGGCCAGTCACAGAGATAGGATTCATGGAGTAAAGACTGAATTTATGGACTGTCTTTGGGGAGGAATTCATAGAGAAAGGGATGCCAGAAAGTCCTGCCCGGGCACAGCAGAGCACAGCAACATTACTGACCCAGTGGGCCTCTCTCAGTCCCGCCTCACATACAGCACTCATTCCAGCTGAGAGACGCGGTGGCAAACACAGCAAAAAGATTGTTTTCTTCCTGGAGCTTAGCGCCAATGGAGTACGCTCCTATTAAGCAATGGACTTCTCTTGCAATGGCAGTACAGTCTACAAAGGAGGCGAGAAGAGTAACAGGAAATTAAAGCAGAGTTTTCAGTCAGGTCTTGGACATCAGAAAATGCGTAACTCATGAAGTTTATTTTCCCCTGAAGCATGGACAAATACATCATTACCTCAAAATAGAGGATTTAGAATTAACCCAGGTATAGATGAGAATTGGAGTGATTTAATCCTTCTATTCAGAAAGGAAAGCTAGAGAGCCCAGGTCTAAAAAATATAAAATATTCTTACTTGAGGTCCAGAGGGACACTCGGAGAAACAAGACAAGGAAACATGTATTATGGTGGGGGAAATTCCAGGGAATGCCCCATCCTACCCTGCACAGGAATCAGTAGGACCCAGAGGAAGGCGCCATAAATAGCTGGGATAACAAGAATGCAATCCACCAGGTACAAAGATCATGACTAAGGCGGCTCGCAGTGCTTCTAAGAAATGCCCTGCTGGAGCTCTCTGACACCTGCAGGGTCTCTCCCAAGGAAGTTGGGATAGACTCTGACCCTCACAAAAAGGCTCTTCATATCCCTTCTGCGGGGAACCAGTCACTCCCTGCAGTGATAAATATGCCCACAATCTCCCTAAACTGTTCCCTCCTTCAAAAAGAATGTACAATGAATGAAGAGGAAGAGAGAAAAGGAACAGCCATGAAGAAAAGGCATTATCAAAAGCATTATTCTGTCCTCCCAAATTTTCTTCCCACACATTACTATGTGACCAAAGAGCAGATATGATTCAGTATACCCTGTCAGCCCCAGGATCCCTTCCGTACTGTCCCCCTTCCCTCCCTCTTGCCACTACCCAGAAAAGGTTCATGCAGCATTCACATCTTGTAAACTTTTCTCAGAGAGATGAAAGCATCCCACCTCCTGGGCACCAAGAACAGGTATTCTCAACCTCACTACCTGGTGCCCTCACCTGGCTCCCACAGAGCTCTCTGTGAGAACTGATCTGAGACGCTTCAGAAAATTTGAGGTTCTGGAGGAAGGCTTAGATTGCCATCTAAAGCAATCATAACACTGGAACCAAGAAGCCCCTGACCCACAGGAAGTCCTAGCAATGGGCTTCTCCTCAGTCACACTGAACCCCTAGGTCAGGAGCCTCTCTTCTATCACTGTGACATTCTCAAAACCGAAAGTAAATTAGAACAAGGAAAGAGTACTTCGACCTGGAACAGATAGGCTATTCTGGAAGCTATCTATTACGAGGTACAGAGAGGATGAAAACCAACTGACATCTTCTTTCTGAGAAACACTGATACTTACTCCTTCCGTTTGGTTCCTATTTTAAGCCAGTTTTTCATTTCCAAGAGTGCTGACTCTTTCTGCAATCCTGTATTCCCTGCATGTGCTTCCTTCCGTCATACTTCATATTTTCATTTGGAAAAATGTGTTTTACATTCTTTACTCTTTAATTTTTCATGTTTTGAGAAGATTGAAAATTTAGAGATGAGCAAAAATTACAGATAGAAATGCCCATATTTTCACCACTCCAAAATCATTACTTTTTGTGTCATATTGTTGTCTATCCTTCTACATTTCTTAAGCAAATAAGTTCATGTTGCCCACACTCTTACAAAAACTGCTTTTTGAAATCAATTCTATTTTCTAGATGTTTTTCTTTCTGCCTCTCTCCTTCCATGTTTTTCTCTCTTTCACACACACACACACACACACACACACACACACACACACACACACGGCACAGGTGTACTCAGGGTGATTCCCTCAAACTATTCTCCACAGATTACTCAATTTTAAAATACTTCTCTATTTGGGGGGAAAATATAAGATATATACATGAATTTTTCAAATTCATTTTTCCAGCTTTGTTAGAAATGTATATTAATCTATCTACATTTTAGACTAGGATATAGACACACAGATATCACAAATTTTCAGCAAACAAAAGAGGCAAATAATTTCTCAACCTTTCCCTTTTTCCTCCAATTTTCCCTTTCTAATCCCAAGTATTTGAGAATTAAAGCATTAGGTGGGTGTCAGAACTCAAGTGAAACGCATGGGTTGCCCAGCTTGGACTGACTGCGTCTGATGAAGTGAGGAGTGCACGCATGAGGAGGGGTCACAGCCCTGAAGAGATCTGCAAAAAAATAAATGGTAGTATTTTCATACAACGTAATGACATGCAGCAACAAATATAAATAAAATACTGTCATGTGCAACTTAGAATCTTAAAAACATGTGCTTAGCCAAAAAAGACAAACTCAAAAGCATACATCTGTATGATTTCCTTTTTGTTGTTTTGAAGTTTTATAACAGGCAAGATTAAGCTGTATTAGAAATTATTTCTTCTGGATTATATTGAATGACAATGAACATGAGAGAACTCTGTAAGGGATGAAAATTTCCATAAGCAAAGTGGAAATATCAAGGTGGCAGTCACATTAGTATAAGCATTTGTGGAATGTCTTTGAACTATATATTTCAAGTCAGTGCATTCTGCTGTCTCCAACTTTATCTAAATAAATTTGATTTCTTATAAGCTGAATGATCTCACTGGATCCAAAGAATAATTATTTAAAATGTAGGTAACGCTAACCAGAGTGCTTGTGCGTTAACATTAATATCTAGCCAATTACTGTGTTTCTGATCATCTATATACATTGTAAAACATGAAAAACATTAATTAAACTTGGAAATAAACTGAAAGAAAACTTCTTTGAAGTACAATCTATGCCTGGCACTGTTAAATTGTGTAATTTCTATTCCACTATTGGGAGTGTCCCAAAAGCACTCAGAACGCGGAGCCCTCTGTCTCTGAGCAATGACTTTCCCTGTATAGCTTTACACACGCCCTTCAGGGCCAATTACGGTGTGATAGGAAAACGCATGCTTCTTTGGTTTCAACCTCTAAATCAACTGATTTTGAGGAGAACATTGGGATGACCCACAAATTTTACGACCGCACATAAAGATGATCTCCTCTCCCTGAAAAATGCGGTTTCAGCCCTTTGCAGCTGGGAGAGGGAAGCTGCACAGCGTTTTCAACCCAGGCACATGTTAGAGTTCTTATCATTCTAAAGCTAAGCCCAGTCCAAAGTTCCCTGGGGTGAACTTTATTACTTGCACTTTCCGTGTAACTGAATAACTGGAGATGGGCTACAATTTTCCTCCTTAGTGCCTGCAAGGAGAGGAACTGAAAAGCCTATTCCTCTTGGTATCGCGGTGTGTCTTTTTCCCAAGAATATTCTCCCTCTCCAGAGACGGACTGGAAACTTGCAACTCCAGCCACACCTTTGGATGCTGACAGCTAGAACCGCCAGGTGAAGACTGTCTCTGGTGACAGGCTTTGTAGGTGCACTAGGGAGATTACGAGCTTCTAGGAATCCAAAAGCTACTCAGACGGTGAGAGCGAAGTGCATGGTGATACGGAGATGTACCAGCAGCAGATGTGGGCCCTGAAGAAAGAGCAGCTTCTGTTCTAGCGTGTACGGTGAGAAGAAGGCCCCTTCTTTCCTGGGAGACGAGACACATGTGCTACTTGTGGTAAATAAGTGAACAAATGCAAGAAGACTGAAGGTACACTGGCTGAGAGAAGTGGACTAGGTCTGCCTACCTTCCTTTCCCAGTATAGAACCCAGGGCTTTCAGTTTCCTGAGCACCTGGGAGAAAAGCAGAACACACAGAAAAGCAAAGGAGTCTACAAAGCACACCAGAATGGTTTCCAGCTTTCCGTAACTGCTGAAGAAATGGCTGGTTTTTCCAGGAGATAGAAAGAAAATCAATTGGAAAGGGAATGAGATATAGCATGTTACGGTCTGATAAGGGAGGAAACTGGAAAATGGTGTATAAAGTTAAGTCTTTGAACAAAGGATTTTTTTTCTAAGAACCTTCTTCATTTGGCTAGTTTTGCTTTCTCACTACCTCGCTGTCAGAATAAACCTTCCCTTCTGCACCGAGGATGGTGGACTCTTGCAGGGTATCTCCAGCTAGCTCGCTCCTCCCTCTTCTCCTTCTCCAGGTAGCCACGTGGCACTCAGCAGGTCAGTGTTCTGCCGCATGCATTTCACTTATTGGCTTATTTCACCTGGCCCTGGCACATAAATGAAAACATTTCATGATTCCTTGGCCAAGAAGCCCCTGTACAACAAAGCTCCTTATTCCTTTGGGTAGACCTTATGAAACTTAAGAGCTGTAACAGTTATCAAAATCTTCACTGACCATAGGTGGTCGTGTTTGTTTACATTGTATATCTTGTTTGCTGAAAAATACTTTGTAATATTTACACACTGCCAAGAAAATCTGAGTACAAAGAACTTGGACTCAGGATTTATAAACTACTGGTTGTAATTTTAAACAAATCTCTTAATCTTTCTAGGACATGAGTAGCTCCTTCATAAAGTAAGAGCCCTCTTGATGAAGTTTTCAGATTCCAGGTTTGGACAGAACCCAGATATGAGATCATAAGAATGATATTATTGTTACCCTTGCCTTAATCTGATAACCGGTAGTGAACGTGAAAAATTGTAATGTCCACACATCGTGACCCAAGTCTCCAACTGTTTTAAAGAAATGCTGTGTGTACGTGTGTACACACACATGTGCACATGATATGATGCTTACTGAAGGGCTATTTGTGGTGGTAATAGCATGGAAGCAATATGAATATTTACCCTTATAGGAAAAGCTTGACCATGATGGTGTAGCGTGTTAAAGCAATCAGGTATAGCAGACTATTTGTATTAAAAGGGCTGAATATTCACTTTTGCAGAAACTGACATATAATGCTCCATTTAATGGCAATAACCTTTTCCCACTATATTGTGGCTACATATAATGTCAAATACTCTTCTCTAAAGGAAACTTTTCTCACAATCCATACACCAAGCTCCCAGCACCAGGTAGCTAAGAATGCAGCTACAACGGGACACCAGCCTGTAAGCAGAAATGGAAAAGACTGGGGAGCACGGCGTCAGCTAGCACACAGGCCACTGTCGCTGCCTTGACCAGCAGCACCTCAGCCACACTTTTGGGGCACTGGCTGCGGTCACCTGCTCTAAACCCATGAGCCGCTGCCTTCTGTACTCAGTCCTCCTGGCCACAAGCAAGCTGTGCCTTTGTGAACTCTCTACCCGAGTTACCACACTGTGGACCCTGATAAGTGCTGCATATGTGTCCTCGTGCAGATACACGCAAATGTATGTGCACTATGTATATTACATATTTATTTAAATTTAAAACATATATCACTATTCTGGAAAATGCTACATAGAAAAATGTTTGAATCGTTAAAGAAATATTGCTGGGCTTTCTTTTCATCTCGTCTCTCCCCTCCACCAACCTCGGCCTCTCACTCCTCCACCTTCTCTCTGATCCCCTGCAGCGTCTGAGTTTTCTGTAAAGGGACAGGCTGAGCCCATCGTGGTACCCCTCGGTGCAGATGCCAGCCTGCCCTGCCGCCTGTCTCCCGAGCAGAGTGCAGCCCACATGTACATCAGGTGGTACCGTGTCCGGCCCTCACCCGCTGGGCTGGTGTTCCAGAACGGACAGGAACCAGTTGGGGAGCAGATGCTGGAGTATCGTGGCAGGACTGAACTGCTGAGAGACGCCATCGGCAAAGGGAGCGTGACGCTGCTGATAAGGCACATTCGGGCCTCTGATGATGGCCTGTATCAGTGTCATTTTAAAGATGGCGACGTCTCCCAAGAGGCCTTCGTGGAGCTGAATGTTGTAGGTATGTGAAGCTGACACAGAAGGTAAGTCACGATGTAAGGTGAAGGGCAAAGTGAGGGCCTCTGGTTTCCCAGCCTGGCAGCGCTGGGGATCTTGGAGATAGTGATATACTTGTACAATGTCAGTTTCTAAACCATACAGAAAACATTTTTATTCTATTTTTTTATTTTATTTCATTTTCATCTTTTTGAGACAGGGTTTCACTATGCAGTGCAGGCTGGCCTTGAGCTCATTTTGTAGCCCAGGCTGGCCTCAAACTCGCAGTGATTCTCCTGCCTCAGCCTCCCAAGTACTAGGATTGCAGGTGTGCACCACCACATCTGGGTCACATTATCTTTCAAATAACAAAGAGGTTAACATGTTTGAACACGCTCTGACATCTGTATTCAGCAGTAAAAGACACTGACATCTTTAAATATTAATTTTTACTCACTCAGGGGAGAAAGACAACCAATAAGAGTTTTAAAACTATTTTTTAGTTTTAATGGTTCCTGTTCTTTTCTCTTCCTACAAGGACCCCAAAGCTCTCTCAGTCCAAGCACACTGCAATGACGGAAAGTTATGACTTCTGAGCTGCAGGTTTCTCAGCAGTCTAGTGAAGGCAATTCGGCCATCCGCTTCAGGGATTCTGAACCCTCAGGACCACAGCCCTCAGGCACATGTCTTCTCTCCTCAGGTGTAGGCTCTGAACCTCATGTTCACATGACAGGACCCAAGGAAGATGGGATCCAAGTGCTGTGCTCCTCAAGCGGCTGGTTCCCAAAACCCAAGGTGCAGTGGAGAGATACTGCGGGAAGGCGGCTACCTTCCCTCCCTGAGTCTCACACCCAACACAAGGATGGGCTCTTTCGTGTGGATGCATCCCTTGTGGTCACAGACAGCTCTCTAGGCAACGTGACCTGCTCTGTCCAAAATCCCCTCTCTGGTCAAGAGAAAATATCTACCATCTTCCTCCCAGGTCAGTGAGGCCCAAACCCACGGGGCACTGGAAGAGCAGGGACAGGGAATGAGGGCTGAAGGAAACCGTGAAGATGGGCGCAGCTTCCTCCATGCCAGCTTCTGACCATGTCTACGTGTGCTTTGTCAGCGCCCTTTTTCCCCAAGGTGTCTGTGTGGAAGTCAGCACTGGCTGGGACATTCCCCATTCTGGGGCTCCTACTCATTGGGATCAGCTACATGGGCTGGAGAGAACATGAAGACAAAAAGAAAGCAATAAAGAAAATGAAAAAGGAATCTCACGAAAGAGCTCAGATGAGTGATGAAAAGGAATATGTACTTAAGACTAAAGGTAAATTGGAGCAACAGGGTAAATGAAGTTCATGCACGAGCTGAGGTACAGGAATCCAAAATTCCAAAGGGCCTTGAGGGAAACGCAGGGCACCAGCCATTCTGCAGAGTTGGGAGTCTGGTGCAGAGGAGAAAACCACGTGGGAAGCGAGGTCAGTGAGCAGTGAGTATCAGGCCCCTGCAGTGCTGCCCCAGTAATAACACCCCACTCTCCCACACCTCTATGCTCCAATCTGTGCTGCTATTTCTCCTCATGCAAGTGTTTCCCTCCATTCCCTTCCTCCTCTCCTTCAGGAATAAAATTCTGAAGTATCTAAGAAATCTTAAATCAGTTTAGATTGGACATACATTTTTGCTAAACACAGCCAGACCTGGTGGTACATGCCTGTAATCACAGCACTTGGGAGGCTGGGGCAGGAAGATCCTTGCAAGTTTGAGACAAGCCTGGGCTACAAAGTGAGCTCAAGACCAGCCTGAACTGCATAGCAAGACCCTGTCTCAAAAAGACAAAAAAAAGAAAAAAGAAAATAGCATTTTTGCTAAACTCTCTCATCTAAATTACGTGGCCCTCAAGAAAAGCCCAAATTTAATTCATTTAGCTACTAAACTTAGCTAAAACTCAATTTGATATATTTTATATCTTCTTTCAGCGGAACTCGAGGCAGCCCTTGGTGAGTCTTCCTTCTTCTTCCCTCTGCAGTTTTGCTTTTTCACAGCTGTTCTGGACCTCTCACTGAATATTCTTTCTTTCAGAACAGCGAAAGGCATTATACAATAAAGGTAAGAGACTCTTCATTCCCCATACCACTTGAGGTCCCAATGCCCAACACTTCCTAACGTTCCTTTCCCTAGAGGAAAAGACTATAAAAGATTTAATGATGATTAGTGGAACAAAGAAGAAAAAGGAGAAATGTGAGGCCATAGATGAGTGTCTAACCTTGTTTTGCCTGGATTTTTTTTCTTGTTTTAGATTGGAAGAAAGCCCTACTGTATCCTGGTAAGTGAATTGCCAGCCTTGAATTTTACCTGGTTATGAGCATAATAAGCAGACACATAAAGAATATAGGTTATAAGATGTTCTTCTGGACTTAAGACGTTCACAGGTTCTACAAATCAGAGTGGTAAATTCCTTAACGAAAAGAAGTCAGTGAAGAACCACAGTGAGGCACCCTTTAAAAAGTATGTGTGGCTCCATATATGCAGATGTTCCTAAGACTCTATGAGAATATTTGATCTATAAATAAAATCACCTATTCCATTATCTGAGAAGCAGGCCCAGGGAAAATAATGCGGTTGTCTTATTCTGAAGAAAAGTACAAAAAATTTTCTTTCAGTGGTGAAAATAATAGACTATGGAAAGCTTTTAACCATAAACTGAAGCCCTCATCTGAGAAGGTCACAGGCTGGGAAAGAGAACCAAAATAAAGTAGAATAAAAGGGCATTTCATGGTTGCCATCCACAAAGAGGAGAGCCGCGCAGAACACGGTATCAAGCTATCCTCAGCACCTATTCCAGGTGATCTCTTGAGCTCACTCAGGTAAAATAAGCTCAGCCCCCTAACACTGGACTGAATTAGGGCAGAGAGCCTAGCCTGAGACAACAGAGAAAACAGCCCAAATATGGTACTGCTGTTTCTGTACCGTATTTCCCCAGAGCTAAGACCTAACTGGAAAATAAGCCCTGGCATAATTTTTCAGGAAGTTCCTTACTATAAGCCCTACCCCAAAAATAAGTCCCTGTCAAGCTCATCAGACAGACAGACATATTTAGTATGTCCGTTGGATTATAAAATATGAATACACGCTTACATACAAATAAACATTTTTGAGATTAATACTTAAAATAAATGATAATATAAATTATAACTGAGTGTTTGTAAATACCCAAGCAAGCAATGATGAGGGGTGAACACCTGTGTAAGCAGACGAACGCATCGGCACACAGACGCAGCGCGTGAATGCTGTGAGTGAGCACTCGAGAACAGATGTGGGTGTGTCCAATACGAATCTTCATAATTCAATACACTGTGTGTTTTAATGGACACACTTAATGCCGTTGTGTGAAATAAAATGGTTTTTAATTTTGGTGCCTGCAATTTTCCGTCACTGTTGTGCGGAGCATCGTTCTTAACGGTTATCATTCTTGTTGCCCCTCGTAAGCCTTCAGCTAACACTGGATTTAGTGGGCACTTGGCGAAGCCCAGCCTGCAAGAGGCTGTGACTTGGGTGAGGATTCAGGGGATGAAATCACTGACAGGTGTGCTGTCAGTGCAGTACAAGCAGGCTCCTGCACAAGAAATGCGCACGTAAGCAGAGTTCCATCGCTGGACGTGAGAGATTGGGGCCAACAGTTTTACAGGAAATGGAGTTGTAAGGAATTCTGGCTGGAACTCAGGGTTTGGAGTTACGATGGTGTTCTAAAAGATGACCTGACTATATTTGAACAAAGGTACATTTTTGTACATGAACAAATGGTATTGTTGTACATGAAAAAATAAAACATCCCTAAAAATAAGCTCTATTACAGCTTTTAGAGCAAAAATTAATATAAGACCCAGACTTATTTTAGAGGAAATATGGTATATAGCAAAATTTGAGAGCCTTATCAAAGGATATAAGGGAAGTTGGGAGAGGAAGACAATAGGCCAGAGAAGGATGTATCTTTTCCTTTTCTTTTTTTATTTTTTTTATTTTAAAAATAAAAGGAGGAAAACATTAACAGACAGACAACCTTTTACAAAATAGCAAAAGAACGGTACAGACAATACGGAGTTACAAACAAAGTGGTAGGAAATTAACAATGCTTGTTGTATTACATATTGATGTCTTCAAAGTGGTTGCTCACGAAAACAGATAGAGACATGCAGTACTGATCAATCAAGGACTCATTGACAGTTTCTTTCAGCAAAGAAATAGAAGACAGTAGAACAACTATGTTAGCTATCCTGTACATACGTACGTACAAAATTTCTCCTTCTTTCCCTTCTCTTTTCCCACATCCCAGGTGCCCTTTTCTTTTCCTTTTCATATCCTAGTTATGTTTGCATCCTGGTCTCAATTTATATTGCTCTTTTTCAGATTGGAGAAAAGAACATTTCAAGCCTGGTGAGTCGTTCTTGTGTATCATTTTGTTTCCTTTCCAACCTACCCTCCCATTGTCATATTTTCTCTTCCTAATTTCAACTTCCAGTTGAAAAGACAATGGCACCATTATTCTGGTAAAGAAAGAATACGAACATTATTAAGTGCTGGCCTGATCTTGAGATTACAGCTAGCTTTAGCCAGTCTGATTGTGTCTCCACATTCACACAGTGTTGCAGCTTTTCTGTTTGTGGATCCACTTGGTTTTAAAAAGAGGTTAACATGTCTCTCAGCTGAGGAGACCCCACCTTAAACAGTGCTTCTAATAGCAAGAGTACTCAGCTGCTCTTTTCAAGATCTTTTCAGTGATTAGCTTATGTGCAACCAGTTATTCATTGAGAAACATGTTTTAATTTATAGAGAACATGGAAAGAATATTCTCAAGTAATCACTGAGAGTCCTGGCTTTCCCTGGTGCTGTGCTCAGACAATGACAGTAGCATAAACACCATAAAATGGGACAAGGAGCCTAGAATCCATGCTGAGAGCACACACAAACACCAGGACACACTCACAGGGAAGGTGCTGTCTCACCACCCGCTCCTCATTCTCTGTTTAACATTTGTAGAACAATAGCTTCCTGGAATTTAATAATAATAAATGCCTAGCATTTATTAATTATTATTTAATAATAATATATGCCTATAATATACAG
>NW_004955437.1:898232-928234 GCF_000276665.1 Chinchilla lanigera | reverse complement strand
TCTACTGAGTTATATGCAAATATAAAATATAATATATATGCTATGCATTCTACATATGCTTTTTCTTCTTCTTTTAGCTCCTGTGATTTTAAAACACCAAATGACTCAGTCAAACAGCTCTGACCCAGAGAACAAAGAGAACTACAGAGAAGAAACACAGGAACTACTTCTCAGCGATGAGCAAGGAGACTGCAGCCTCATCACACTTGATCAGGAGCATGCCATGTCAGAAAGACACTACTGGGAGGTGGACGTTGAGAATGCTGAGGAGTGGACTGCAGGCATTTATGAGGTGCACAAGGATGGGACTGGACCGTCCAAAGAGCCATTAAGAGTGAACTTCAGAGTCTTAGTGAAGAAAGGAGATGAGTACAAGGCCCTCGCTTATTGTTCCAAAAACGTTTCCCTAGAAGAGCGTGTCTCAGTGGAAAAGTGTCCCCAGAAGATTATGCTGTTCTTGGATTATGGGGACAATGACATTTCTTTCTACAACATGACAGATGGTACTCACATCTTTTCCTTCACCCAGCCCACTTTCTCTGGGCAGCTCTATCCTTATTTTAGACTTAGAAGCATGGAGCTCTCTCCATCTGCAAAACGTTAAGTGACCTGGAGAATTATGGTGCACTAGAATATATCAGCTTGTTTTTGATAGGGTCCTTCCCAGCTCAGAGTACAACTTCCTCCTGCCCTTCCCGCATGAACAAAGAAATTCCAATCAGCTCCTAACAAGTCACTGAGCCCACCCTTCAAGCTCAGCCCCTAGCCAGATCCTCGTAACTCCCCCAGCCTCCTTCGTGGAGCCTCAGAGGAGCCCAGTGCTGTACGCAGTGCTCTCCTCTTCGTGTACGGAGTGAAGACATTCTTTTCCCTTTATTTTTCTTCTGCACCATAAACCTAACAGTTTTCTTTAAGCTCCAATGTGAGCCCTGATCTGTGGCCTCAGACACCACCGATTAAGGAGCCCCTCAGCCTAAGACCCCATGAGCCTTCAAGACCAGAGTTTCTGATGACAAAAAGGCGCTGTTCCACAAATAATCTGTAGAGAAGAATCGGGTTTCTAGGTTTTGCAAAATTATTTTTTGTAAATGTTTCTTGCTTTATATCCAGTATAGCACTGATCGAGGAAAATGGCATGGATAAAAATGAAAACTATACAATTACAAGTGGCAAACATTTTATTATTAATTCAACATGAGTGAAATTATTCATTAACTTTTTTTTTTGAGACAGCGTCTTACCATGTAGTCCAGGCTGGCCTCAAACTCACTAAGTAGCCCACATTGGCCTTGAACTTGCAGCAATCCTCCTGCCTCAACCTCCAAAGTGCTGGGATGTTAACTTACTCTAAAAGTGTTTTGATTTTTATTTTGTCTTGTTTCGTTTGAGACAAGGTCTCACTTTATAGTGCAGGCTGGCCTTGAACTCATTAAGTAGCTCAAACTCATGGTGATCCTCCTGCCTCAGTCTTCCAAGTGCTGGGATCCCACACCTGTCACTCCAAAAGTTTTTAACTCTGTTGCTGTACTAACTTTATAAACAACTGATTAAAAAAAAAAAAAAACTATACATTGTTTTTTCAGCTATACTTTGAGTATCATTCCTAAAGCAATTTTCAAATGAAATAAAAATTAAATAAACCTCATGTTTCTTGTTATGGTTTATATCTACATGTCCCTCCAAAATCTCATACACTCATAGGTAGGGTTTTTGATAGGTGATTGGATCATGGGGGTATAATACTCATCAGGGATTAGTCCACTGATGAATTTATAGCTAAATATGATTTTGGAGGTGGAGTCTGGTTGGAGGGGGTAGGGCACTGGGGTGTGACCTGGAACGGCCTACCTCCCTCCTTCCTTGATCTCTCTTTCTGGTTCCCATTGCAGAGGAGCTGCTTCTCCTCTGCCATGCAGCCCTGCTTTGAAGCCGGCCTACTACAAACTGAAACCTCTACAAGCTGTGCGCTAAAATAAACCTCTCCTTCCCTGAACTGTGGGTGTTGGGTATTTTGTCCCAGCAACAAAGAAAGTAGCACATTTCTCAAGAGCAAAATATATGCTTTGTTAAAAGAGAAAACACATTACAATTTGATAACAAGCTAAACTGTATCTTAAATAAAAGATAATCATATAATCAGGGGCCAGGGATTTAGCTCAGTGGCACAGCACCTGCCTGGCAAGTATGAGGTCCTCTTTTTTTTTCTGGTACCAGCAATCAAACTCAGGACCTTGCACTTGCCAGGCAGGCGCTTATGCCACTGAGCTATATCCCCGGCCCAAGCATGAGGTCCTGAGTTCGATTCCTAGTACCAGAAAAAAAAAGGCAATTATAAAAAAGATTAAGTATCCATCTCAATCTATCTCCACAAATGTGATGATGTTGAACTTGGGGAAATCAGAATGAAATGAGAGCATTCACTGAAGGTATTTATTGGAAGAGAAATTTCATTGTTTTATCTAAAATATTAAGGGAAATTATTGCTTTGTATTTTGGGTACTCTACGTGTGGATGTTCGCAGCCGTGGGAAGGGAATTCCCACTTTTCCCCCTGCACTCCAAACCATCTTTGCCCTGAAATGAGGTCATTAGAAGCAACAGGTCCCTGGTGCTGCTTCTGTCAGCAAGGCTGGCAACTGCACATTCAGGGCACATTAGGTACTTCGACACAGGGGCTTCAAGTACTCAGAAGAATCTTGACTTGACAGCAGGAAACAATCAACACTACTCAAAGCTGAGCCAGTCCTGATGAACAAATATTAAAAGCAAGACCCAAAGGGTTTCAGTTGTTCACAAATATGTTATTTTATAAATACCTTATCAAACATCTTAGCTTCATCCCAGAACAAAGATCAACAAGGTAATGTTTCATCAAAAATGGCCCAGCAGCCCCGCATGGTGGTGCACGCTTGTAATCCCAGTACTCCGGAGGTTGAGGCAGGAGGATCACCAGAAGTTCAAGGCCAGCCTGGGCTACATAAGAGAGTTCCAGGCCAGCCCAACTACATAGCGAGACCCTGCCTCAGGAAAAAAAATGGCCCAGGATGCAAAAGAAGAAAAAAAACAAAACAAAAAAAAAAAACCATAAGTCAAGAAAATAAAAGTGATGCAAATATATATCAACAGATTCCAAGAACAATTAGAGAAGGTAGTGCACTGGACAAACTCAGAGGAGAGATGGCAAGATAATATAGGTGTTCTGAGACAAGGGAGGCAGTCACACCCAGATATTCAAAATTAATCTGAAAGACAAATCCTCCAGATCAAACCAAATATCTGGGTTGTTGAAAATAAGCAAGGCTGCCACAGTCCACAGCTTCCCGCAATGCCATTTACACAAAGAAAACACCATCTTGGGAGCAGTTCTAACAGCCTGAGGGACAGACAGCACCGCAGGCATAGGCTCCCTGCATTCCGCCCCTCCCACAAGGAAGAGAAATTCAGCAGAGGAGTAAAGTGCAGCTGGGACCCCAGGGGAGCCACGGACTGAGAAAGGGAGAGACAGCAACGCAAAAGCAGGTGCTCCCTCCCTCCCATGATTCTACCGAAGAGAACACTGTGTCCCTGCAGCGTCCCACCCAGAACCTACCACCCAGCGATGACAAGTGAAGGCCCCACCCTAGGCAAAGGGAGGCTGAACACCACAAACTGCGGGCAGCTCTACCTCTGCTGGCGAGTACCTACGGGTCAAGTCCCTGGGGGCACTGGGACGGGGGAGAGACTCACCACAGCCGGTGCAGTGGCTTCTTTCTCCAGACATTAGAAAGATTTTTTTTTTTCCCAAAAGCATTAGGAAGATCTGCTGCGGAGGACCACCTGGACGAAGAGCACTTTGAAAGAAGAGCACTTATCTCCATTTTAACTAAACCTGACTTTATTTCCATGTATCGATATGTACAGAGCTGGCTAGGGCTTTACCTTGTCCCTTCGATTGGCTTTAAGCAATGCAAATCGGTCCACCTGAAGTGCTGATATGTAGTCTTTGAAGCAAAGATTTTCCCCAGCCCTGGAAGCTCCCAAATAAAGTAAAACGTGTGAGCCGAGGCAGGATGGAGAGCTGTGCTCCACGCTGTCAGCTGGGATTGAGCTTCGAGATGAGGCTATGACTTCCCAGGGCATAAAAGATTACACATCAGAGCTGAAGCCCGACCCCAAAACATCACATACTACCTCAGCTGTGTCATGCAGATGACTTTTCCTGCAGATCCTTCTCTACATACTGCAGAGGGGATTTCAGGCCTCCTGTCTACCCAGCTCACAGCACTCACCTACTTCCTGCCATTCTCTCAGTCACTTATCCTCAAGCCACTCCCTTCCTCATGAATGAATAAAACCTAGGTTTGGCCCGGGGTGGAGGCCTTTGTTCCAGATAGCCATCACCGGAGCTGGACTTAGGACCCTTTGGCTCCTCCTAACTACAAATATGCCTTAGTGTCTATAGTCTCATCATGGGTTGCACTGGAAGTGGTAGACTGTAATTAACTCAAGAGGGTTCCAATAACTTTTCCATGGGATTATAAACATAAACTTCCTGGGCCACAATGAGGACCAGGAAGGGCTGTCTATAATCTGCAATGGTAGGAAACCCTACCTGCTGCCCCCCATCCCATGTGTGCAAAACAGGCAGTGTGTTTGCGGAGCCTGGGGGCCACGCCAAGTTCTGCAAGCAGGAAAGCAGAGCTCATCCATCAGGGATGGGTAAAGGTCTGAGTGGGGAAGAACAGGAGTCACCTGGAGTAGAAGTACCTGGTGGTACAGGCAGCAGAAGGGCCTGGAGGGTGAACACTGAAACTATTGTGTGATTTACCCTTCAGCTAGTAGAGTGGGAGCAGGAGTGGGAGGGCAAGCACTGGCAAAAGAGGACCGAGAACCAGGTGCTGGGAAAATTATAGCTCATCCCCTTGTTGATTGAGGCGGTCAGGTCTTCAGACTGGAACAAAGGCCTGCAGCTGACCGGGCACAAGGCACAGCTTGCAGCCAGGAGGTGGGTCTGGAGAGAGGACAGCAGCCCGGAAGACAGTTAAGCAGCTTCCTGCCTGGGACTCCCACTAGCGCAGAAATGGCGCTCTGCCTACTTGGTACATAGGCCCTGAGAGGTTTTTTATTTTCTTGCTTGTTTCTCTGTTCTGGGTTCTCTTTGTGGCTTGTTTATTTGTTTTGTTTTTTTCCTTTCTTCATTTCTTTGATTCTTATTTCCTTCTCAATATTATTTTTATTTTGCTTTTCTGTTTAGGTTTTTTCATTTATTCCTATTCCCTTCCTCCCCATCTTCTTTTCTCTTTTTAACCTTCTTTTTCCTCTTCTTTTTTCTTTACGCTTCCTCATTCTCCCTGCCTGCCTTCCCTTACTTCTTATCTACCTTTCAAGTAACAGATGCCAATATACACACAAAAGAGAATAAGAACAGGCCAGTGCTATGGTGACCACTCATGCCATGTCACAGTGGCCCTTAACAAAACTGTGCCTAGAGGATCCAAACAAAACTATAAATATATTAATAGATTCTGACAATTATACAGTTTCCCTCAGTCTCTAATTAATTTCCCTCCTCCTGTATCCCTTTTCCTACCTCCATGATTATTCTCTTAAACACTCAACAATAACACTTAATTCCAGCTGTACCCTACCTCTGACCTATTTTTCACCTGCTAACATTTCTTCCATCTCCCTCTCCTCTTGCTGACTCACCCTCTTCCTTTTCCACTTCCTCTTTACTTCCTTTCTCCCTCCATATCACAGACTAACTACTAATAGCAATTAGTATGTTCTCCGAGGGACACTGATAAAAGGGCAAAACTGTCAAAACAAATTGTAATGTTCATGATTGAGGTATGAATGTGTCAATGGAAATTCTTATAATCAGTAGAAATCCTCTCCCTACAACACAATGACTGGGTCCAACCCACTTAAACTGAACAGGGTGAAGTGACAGACAATACCTCTTAACAAATAAAGCCAAGGTCACATCGCTGGAGAACAGGACCTAACTAAAGAGATCCATATCAGTAGCAAAGTCTCTTCACTCTATTTGACCTCCAAACTCAGCACAAAAAGAAAATAAACATAAGAATATGAAAAACCAGGTGTCTTGGTTACTTTTTTCTCTCTGCTGGGACAAAATACCTGACGCCCAAAATTAAGGAAGGAAACATTTATTTTGCTTACAGTTAGTGGAGGTTTCAGTCCGTACTTGGCAGATTATAAGGCAGAGTAGCACAAGGCAGAGAGCTACAGCTCAGGGTGGCAGACAACAGCAAAAGCAACAACCACACACCAGGGAGGAATGGGGGAGGAATGGCCTCAAGCACTCTTTTCCTCTCCCTTACATATGCAAACTCTCCACCCCAGGGTGGGTACAGCTCTCACACCCATAGTCAAACTCTAAAAGCTTGCCCCATGGCCACATGAGGCTTTAGGGGGACACACAGACATAAACCATAACACCAGGTCAACAAAATGCCACCAAAGACTCCCAACACTCCTAAAACAGACCCAAATGGCAATGACAGAGAAGAAATCAAACATCAAATAGTGAGTTGTACAAAATGATTAAAGAGAAAGGAAAGCAACCTGGTGAGCTCAACAGTGACCTAACTGATAGCAACACTAACAAACAAAGTGACTAATGTGGGTTAAGAAGAATCAAATAATGGGGCTGGGGATTTGGCTCAGCGGCAAAGCGCCTGCCTGGCAAGCGCAAGGTCGTGAGTTCGGTTCCCGGTACCGGAGAAAAACCAAAAAAAACGAAAAAAAAAAAAAGAAGAATCAAATAATAATTTACAAGAGCTGACCAAAACTATTCAAAACATTAATGACAAATTTACCAAAGAAACAGATTCTATGAAATGATGCCAAAAAGAAACCTTGGGTACAGACAATTCTCTTGAACACATGAGCAGCAGAAGTGAACAATGTGGAGACACAGTGTCAGACCCTGAGGACAGAAGAGAAGCACAAAGAACAAAGAAGAAGAAACACTGATCAAACAGCTACCAGGTGATGCAAAGAAGACCAACCAAAGGCTGCGTTGAGTTAGAGAACAATTGAATGGCAGCACACATAGAATAAAAATCTGTTTACAAAATAATTACAGAAAACAAGATACAGGGAAGCAAGGTATATTGAACTGCAAATAATTACAGGAAAAAAATCCCCACAACATATTATAGTCAAAACCCCAGAAGTAAAACATAAGGGCAAATTCTTAAGAGCTGTCAGAGAATTTTTTTTTTAAATCTGAAAGAGTAAACTCACTAGGATTACAGCAAACTTTTCAACACAAACTTCAAAGGCCAGAAGATGTTAGAGTGAAGAGTTTCGAGACATAAAAGAAAACAACTTTCAACCCAGACTAATATATCCTACAAAACTATCTTTCTAAATCCATGAAGAAATAAGGATATTCCTTGACAAAGGACGCCTCAGGAAATTCATGACCACCATTCCCCACATGCTGGCTGCAGAAGCAATGAGGCACACAGCAATGTTCACGCCAACCCAAGTTCTTGATCACTCACCTGGAAGCGCTCAGACCGCTCAATGTCAAAAGAGCTGCTGCCTGTGCACGATGGCTGAGGAGGTAAATGGACACATTCAGCTCATGAACTCTAACTCCAGAAACACCTCTACTCTTCAGACAGTTCAGATAGAGTGGAGTCCGTTGCTAGACACAGTTTAAGAACTTTCTCCCAAGGTGGCCCAGGCAAATGAAAAGCTCAGAAATGGAAGCTGCTCCTCCTGTTCATCTGAATATTGAAAATATTGATAGAACCCTCAGCAAAATTATACAAATGGATGTGGCCTTCTTTGAGATGAATCAGGCAGATTCAAAAGAAGAGGAGAGGGCTAGACATGTAGCTCAGTGGCACAAGTGCCTGCCTGGCAAGTGCAAGGTCCTGAGTTTGATTCCAAAAAAAAAAAGAAAAGAAAAAGAAGAAGAGGACAGTTCAGATGTAGCCACCCCCTACTAAGTTCCTGAGTTCTGAGGAAACTATAATGCAAAATAAGCAGTTTAGTTGTTTTTGGTTTTGTTTTTTTTTTTGTTTTTTGGTTTTTGGTTTTTTTTTCTAAAATCCCAGTTACCTACAAACACTCTATGTGAAAAATTTATGTTAGAGAGCCTTAATTTCAAATGGTCATTTTTTAACATCACAGAACTGCCCATGACAGGTGGTCGCTAAACAATTAAGCAGTTCCTGTGCCCTACCATACCTCTAAGTGACTCTGGATTGAGGGGCCACTCGCTTGGGACCCCTTCTGAAAACCCAAGAGCTATTCTCCTTCTCTTTATTTCCAATAAAACTTCTCTAACTTCCTCCTTTGGTTCATGACGTCATTCCTCAAAGTTGTGAGACCACAAATTTGGCACATTTGACATTTCACACAGCAGGAGTTATATTTTGCCTGTATCCCCTTGACCCATGTTGTACTCATATTGTGACTTTGCTGTTTGAAACATTCTTGAAGAAATAGCCTGTGTGGCAACCCTCTTAGGACCCCTACTGTCTCTTAGGAGCTTTCTCTTAATAAGCCTTCTTACCTTTAACCTCTTTTGTCCTTTGAAATTCATCCTTCCATATTTGGGGGATACAAACTCAGCACATCTGACATCTGGGAGGTTGGGAGTTATTTTTCCCCTGTCATAATATAATTATCATGTTTCTTCTATTATAATTTTCTACCCAGATTGTATTTAACCCATACTTGAGCACTGTAATTCAGAAATCAAAGTGAGATACTGAGATAGGATAGAAGAAATAAAAGCTA
Organism: Chinchilla lanigera; assembly: GCF_000276665.1. Classification (NCBI taxonomy): domain Eukaryota; kingdom Metazoa; phylum Chordata; class Mammalia; order Rodentia; family Chinchillidae; genus Chinchilla; species Chinchilla lanigera. The sequence goes on along the minus strand of NW_004955437.1, from coordinate 919,469 downwards.
GGCAGATATGCCGCGTGTGGTGGCACACACTTGTAATCCCAGCGTTGGGAGCCTGAGGCAGGAAGATCGCCATGAGTTCAAATCCAGCCTGGGCTACATAACGAGTTCCAGGCCGACCTGGACTACACAGCAAGGCTCTGTCTCAAAAATAAAAAAATGAGGCAGAAAAGATATGAGGAAAATCATATTAGGTTCCATTGTGTAATGGTTAGCACTCTGGACTCTGGAAATCATATTTTTAAAAATGGAAACTGTAGCTTCAGGACCCTAGTCCAGCATTTTTTTCTTCACACAGAAGTAATAAGCCTGGACAATTCTTCTTCCTCTACAAATAGGTTCAATCATTCCTTTTTTTCTTTGCAAATGGTCCTCTTTCACCTGTGAATAAACCACTTTTTCATATGTAGATTAGGATTTCCTATATGCATGGACCTATCTGACTGTGGGTGGGCCGTCCTCTCCCACCCATTAGACAAGACTAAAAACTAGATTATCACTTTCCACATAGTTCCACTGCCAAGAACACATGAAGATCCCCAGTACCCAACTGTAATGCATCTCATTTCTCTGAGCACGACACTTCATCCTTGAGGGCATCCTAAAATCTCTGTCTAAAACTAAAACCCCTTCCCATGCCTCTCACTGGCTCATCCTAAAAATTCTTTTTCCACAACGGCAGTCAGTGAACCTGACAATTCATTCTACAAAAGGGTGAGTTAAGCTCCTTATTTCAGCTTCAGAGACTCTCAAACCCAGCCCAGTGACAGTACTATTTTGTGAGATGTTATGCAACCAAATACTAAAAACTCAATCATAGTATGCTATTGACATAGTCAAAATTATAAAACTGATAATTATACTATTGGACTTTCAATAGCATTGATGATTGTGTAAAGTTATATTTAACTTAAAAGTGAGTACGTGAGGCGTGGCCACTTGGCGGGGTGGAAAGGAGCTTGGTGGCTCCCTGGCTAGGACCTCCGGGCACGCATCCTGCCCTCAGGCAGCTGCCAGTGAAGGCGGGGAAAGAAAAAAGCCCAGGTGAGTGTGGAGCTTCAACACAAGAGGACGCGTGGGAGCATTTCCTCCGCTGCGCCGCCCTGTCTTAAAACGAGGTGGCCAGGCTTTGCCATGGCTTCGGGGGCCTCCCCAGGTGAGCACTGGAGACCACTGCGGATCAGCTGCAGGGTGACACTCACTCACTGTTCTTGACCCATAGCGTCAGCCACCTGGGGCAGCCTCTGTCCCTCTTTGTTTGGAAATACCCTTGAAAAGAGCTATTATTAATCATTTGCCTCTGATTATGGAGAATTTAGGAGCCAATCTAGAGGCCAGGGCAGAGAAGCCAGTGTGCAGTCAGTGCAGAACTCAAGATTTCAGGTGGCCGGAGAAGGATGGTTGCGGCTCAGCAGGAAACTTGCTCAGCGCACAATTTTGCCTGGAGCAGAAACTGGCCTTGCTTGTGAGCTCCTGAATTAATCTTCATGGACATAAGGGACAACTGAAGGAGAGCCTGAGGCCATCAGTGTGAACTTCACATCATATGCAAATAGTCTGTGTTACTGAAAACTCGCAAGTCCTGGTCCCAGCTGGACTGAGGCCTTACCATGTTTCACTGTGCCTTACACACCATGGCTCTTTCAGTTTTGATGCTGGTGGACCGGTGAGCCAGTCGCATCCACAAGCAACCAGAACATGACTGAGCATGAGGATGCTTCTCCACCAGTGAGCCCCACTCTGCTGTTCCCAGGGGAAGGGAATCTGGGGTGGGGTTCCTGGGTCAAGAAGTTTGTTTAGATACTGAAGGTAAAAAGAAAGATGTCACACTTTAGAAGGAGAGAAGGAGGGAGGGAGGGAGAACAAGACAACGGAGGAAGGAATGACTTAATTTCTGCTTCTCTTGGCTTCAGAAAAGTATGTCCAACAGGCCTAGGGTCTTTAACTAGACGGCCTGCCAGAGGCTGGGTTGGAATTCCCTGTGTTGGGGGTCCTGTGTTGTCTGAGTGAGGCAAATATGCCGGTAGTTCACTCATTTAGCAAGGAATGACTTAATTTCTGCTTCTCTTGGCTTCAGAAAAGTATGTCCAACAGGCCTAGGGTCTTTAACTAGACGGCCTGCCAGAGGCTGTGTTGGAATTCCCTGTGTTGGGGGTCCTGTGTTGTCTGAGTGAGGCAAATATGCCTGTAGTTCACTCATTTAGCTGCAGGATTGTTATGACAGTCCTTCCCACAAGTCCCACTGCCAGTGAACCCGGAAGCCCAAACTTGTCTTTACATCCCTGAGAAAAGTAGGCGGGCCCTTGTATAGATGTTGGTGCCCACCCACGCCCTGCCCAGATCCATGTATGAAAACCCTAACCCCCAACTCAATAGTGTTAGGAATAACTAGGTCACCCGGATGGGACCCTCAGGAGTTCAATTAGTGCTCTCACAAAAGTGAAACAAGGAGCTCCCCACACAGCATGAGGCCTCACCAAAAACCAAATCTGGTAGTAATTCACTGTTGTCCCAATCTCTAACCTATGAGAAATAAATCCATTGTTTCTAGGCCAAAAATGAAAAAAGAATGGATATGTGTCTTAGATTCATTTTAACACAGTTAAAACAGAGTGAAATCCAACTAATTTAAACTTACATATGTAAAATTTTTAAATGACTCCTTCCATCAGCCTAGACCTTAAAAACAGCCTAAATATGAATTGTCGCTGGACAGGGTCTGAGGATATCCCCCTTAAAGAGGATGTAGGGGCTTCAACATACCACCCACCCAAATAGAGGAGGCTCACAGACTCTCATCACTGAAAAAAGCATTTCAGGACACATCAGTGAGAGGAACACACAGGTCTATGAAGCAGAATAAAGGAAGTATGAGTATGGACACTCAAGATGAGGTGCATCATAGTCTGAGGATGGAGACGGTTATGTTTTCTTGGGGGTATCCTCAAGACAAAGGATCTGTGATGTATATTCCTAGTGTCTGTCATTAGTAGGCTAGGTTGAAATACAAATCATTTGTGTACATTTGAAGTTTAAAGATATGGTATCCGATTAATAGTGTTGTTTCCCTGAGGATGGAAGTCTGTGGAATTTGTGGATTTATAGTCTTGGAGGAAAACATAGCCCAGGCACTATTTACAGGCTTACTATATTTTTAAGACTTTTGGGAACTTCTGAATGAGAAGCCTGAAAGAAAAAACAGGCCCCAGGGTAAAAAAGGCCAGTGTGACCTTGGGTAACTTTGTGTCTTAAAGCTGCAATTTTCTTAAAAGTACAACTTTAAAATTACAATTTCCTTTTATCCTTGGAGCACTGGTACTGGCTTTGGAGTCAGAAACTCTTCCATTTGTTGGCTGGGTCGCTTCAGGTGTCTCTCTCTGTTATGGTTTATGTCTGTGTGTCCCCCCAATGCCTCGTGCGGATATGGGGCAGGCTATTAGAGTTGAATGATTGTGGGTGTGAGAGCTACACCCGCCCTGGGGTGGATAGTTTGCATATGTAAGGGAGAGGAAGAAGCTGCTTGGGGACATTCCTCCCCCATTCCGCCCTGGTGTGTGCTTGCGGCTTAGCTGTGTTCTGCCCTCCTGAGCTGCAGCTCTTTGCCATGTGCCACTGTGCCTTATAATCTGCCAAGTACGGACAGAACTTCCACGAACAAAATAAACGTTTCCTTCCTTAATTTTGGGCGTCAGGTATTTTGTCCCAGCAGCGAGAAAAAAGTAACCAAGACACACTCCATCTTGAAAGATTTCATTATGAAGGTTACTGGGGATTATATGCGTTTGTGCTTACGAATTCTCTACTACAGAATTCTGTGGTTAACAGATACTTGGTAAAAGGTGTCTATCCTCTCCTTGCTCTCCACGCTGGCTTATGAAATCCCGTTCTCCAGCCCACTCTTTAGTGATACGGACACCTGACCTCTCATCATGTAGTCCCAACACCTTAGCTTCATTGGTTCACTTTCATTTGTTTCAAGGACTTAATTTTTGAATATAGGAATTCCTCTAGTTTTTAATCATCAAACATCTATAAAATGCTTATTTTGTGGAAGGTTCTCAACAATGAAAGAGACACAGTCTTTGGCCTTAGAATTCCCAGAAAATTACAAATTATTCTAAAGCCCAATAGAGTGAGTTCTCTTTCAGTATCCTACGTCCACCAGATTATTCTTAAACCTTCCCAGCCTGTTGGTCCTCCTCTTCCTTTCCTGCTGCCCCCTCTCAAGTTCTAAGGCTTTGTTATGACAGATTCCAGAACTTCCGTGGACTATATTCCCTTTGTCTGCTTAATTCTGATAAACCTGAGTTACACAGTTCCTCAGAGACCCTCTGCATCTTTGTCTACGAGGGCCTCCCTGACACCCAAGTTCATACTGCTCAGAAACAGTAAGCTTGAGTTGTTTTATCTTGGCCTCCCTCTGACAAAGGAATCCAGATGACGTGGAACCCACTGAAGGCAGTACCTGGAAAATGGCAGTCCTGGGTAAGGACCAACTTCCTCTCCAAAGCTTTCTTGACTCTATTGGCTCAGGAGACTTTTCCTAGGGACACAAACACAATTTTCCCTTCTCACCTTCTTTTTTCCCAAATTCTATACCCATTATTTCATTCTCATGGATTTCTCTGGAACCTAGAAAGAAACAGCCAACAGTCTAGTCAACTCTAGAGTATTTGTAATGGCTTATTCTTTAGTTTCTAGAGTTTGAAGTGGTCAAACAAAATAACTACCTTCCACAGTATGTACCTGGAGAAATTCCTTACTCAGTTATTACCCGTCCTGTACTATCTTCACTCTGCGATCTGCCTTCACTCTGAGAAATAATGACTTACTCTTACTTTCCTCATGAATAAGGTAGGTCATCTTCTAGTTCCCCTATAGCAAAACCATTTCTGACACCATCCAAAGAGAATGCTACTCTCTGGAGGCTTAATCTGAGTTCACCATCTAGCTTTCTCTTCCTACCCTAGGGGTTATTCTTATTAGTCAAAAAATTCTGCTATAGTTAAGGCCAGAGTTACTATTTATTGTTTTTTTAGTGGTGCATTAGGAACAAATTTATGAAGGATGATTTGACAGGTGAATTTTTCATGAGACCAGACAGCTATAAAACTCAGTAGACACGTGCCTAACTTGCCCTGATTGGATACTGAATGAAGGCCCTTCACTCTGAGCTGTATCTCCCACCCTTTTCATTTTTTATTTTGAAACAGGGTCTCACTAAGCTGTACAGGCAGGACTCAAACTTGCGATTTTCCTGCCTCAGCCTCCCAGAATGCTGGGATTACATGTGTATGCCGCATGGTTTATTACATTTTGAAATGGATTCATACCTAGTGTTTTTTTGAAGTAGCTCTAATCTTGGTGTAATCTATGTTCTTAAGGCTTTCAGAGTTTGGTATTCTTCAGCATTTGCACTGTCACAGGCTGATTTACATTTGGTTTGTCCCCCATCCCTCCCTTCTCCAAAAATCTTCAAAGCCCCTGTTCTTTGAAAGCTCAACATATTGTCTATTTGAGATTTTTCCTTCCTATAAATCCAAGGTGCTACGTCAATCAAATGCAATTCAATCACACATAAACGCAGGTTGAATAGTCTCAGCATGCTTGTCAGCTTATCAGCTTAAGTCAGAAAACCTCACAGATATCCATTTTATCACAAAAGACTTGGTGGGCAATGATTTCTCGGTGATGAGAAATGTCTGTCTTCTCCTATGGCTTAGCAGCTTCAGTCAGCATCTTTTAGAAGCCTCTGAAGCTTTTTGATTACTCACCGTGCAAATTTTTGAGCATGCATTCCCTAGATGTGCACATTTATAAATACTATTAACATACAACTAAACAAAGATGTATGTTTTAAAATAAAAAATCATAAATGTCATAGATATAAGATAAAAATACATAAAAATAAAGTTCTAAATTTTTCTCATACCCCAAAGGACTGCTTTGCATACCACTAATTTCTTCTAATTTTCTCTTGTCTGAGAATAGGAAGCTGCACCAAGGAGGAAATTTGTCAAATTGCCCACTCTAAACCAAGGGTAGCCACCATGTGAAGCCCTTAGAATATAACCAAAAGCTGAAAATGGGCAGGGACAGAAATGTGGGGACAGTAAAATGATAAGGAAATAAAGGATCTGAGGAAGTAGAAAAAGAAAGGAAAAAGGTCTGTTAAGCAGAACTTGTCTCTGACAATAACGCAGCCCAAATAAGCCACCTACAGGTGAGTTTTTGTTTCAGAAATAACTCTGGCCATCATCCTGACTCTGCTGGCACTTGCCATTCTGGCCATTTTGTTAACAAGATGGACGCGACGCAGGCAAAATGGTAAGTACTGACTCAAAGGGAGACCCCTTGTCAAATTCACAAAAGCGAGGATGCCGACACAATCTCGAGTTTGTTTCTACCAATATTCTGGAGCTGTGTTTCAAATACGTGAGTCAAAAAATCTTCGACTTAGCAACTCTCCTTGCACTGCTACATTCCTAAAGTGTATGTTATCAATACTGTCATCAAAGAAATCACAAAGATAATTTAGCAAGAGTAAGAAACATGCTTTCAAACAGTATTATCTGAACTCCAAAGGAAAGTGAGTCAACTGGAATCAAGAAGACAGTATGCTAGCAGATATCAGCACCTAATATTATATGGAAAGGACTGGAGACTTTCAGTGACTTAACACAGAGAGGTGATGAGACCAATACTGAGTACACAGTGTTTAACAGTGCAAGAGAGACAGGGCTTATAAAAGCAGACTCCTTTCTACATCACAGAGTCCCATAGATTCTTCTCAGTGTCTCTCCTACTTCCTTCTAATCATCCTATTTCCCATACTAAAAGCCTGTGAGCCTTCAGAGAGCAATTAGTGTGAAAAGGTAGGTATAACAGGGTTTCCTGGAGATGCTAAGAAGAGGTGAGAATCAGTGAGGGCCACCTTGGGAGCAAAGCAGCATATTCAGAATGAGGAGAGCTGGGTCAGGGCAGAATAGTTCTCACAAGTAATTAACAGAAACATTTTTTGCCTAATTCTTCCACAGAAATGTATATGTCCAGATACAGTTCAGAACAAAGTAAGTACTTATATCCATGAGAAAAATAAATTTATGAATTTTTATAAGGCAGAAACAAAATTCATGTACTGTTTTGTTGCCAGCACCTGGTAGAAAATATATTCCATGAGCTGAACTTCTAAGTTACTAAGAAAAATATACCAAAGATTTCCTACAGTCTTGCAAACCAAATGTTGTTGGGCAGAATGAATTGGTAGTGAGTGGGCCTGCATGATTCTGAGGCTTTTTTCAGGGAGTAGCAACAGATACCAAGCCTTGGAATGGCAGACTCTTTGAGCACTGCAGTAGAAGGTTCAGTGGAAGTTCTAAGTCCAACAGCAAAGAGGGTCTCAGTAAAGGGGTGGGACAGAAGAGTGACCAGGAGTGAGAAAAACAGATGCAAGTAAGGTGACTATGATTGAGAGGTACAGTACCAAGCTGAATATATGAACAGCTAAAGCAGATTTTCCATTGTAAGACCTGGCAAGATACCAAAGTTGCTAACAAAGATAGGCCAGAATTAATAAAAGGGAAAAGAGCGAGGCAGTGGAGTAAAAGCAACTCTGAAGCTCCTCCTGATTATCAGTTAGCCTAGGTAATATTTCAAAGCTGGGGACTGATACAATCACTTACCTACCATCATCCACCTCTGCTACTTATTATGCACAATACCATTGTTCCTGCAAAATATACTAATTCATATTATTTTTGAAAACTGGAAGTTCATATTTACATTAACTCTCAGAGTCTTACGTAAAGCTCCATTGGGTAATATTTTCATCAGTGTGACAAAATATCTGAGAAAAAAATGACTTAAGGAAGAAAAGACCTATTTCAGCTCATGGGTTCAGAGACTGAAGTCCATGATCGCTGGCTCCACTGCTTCTAGGCCCGTGGCAAGGCAGAAACTTCATGGCAGAAGAGTGTGGCTGAGGAAGGCTGCTCCCCTCATGGGAGCCAAGAAGCAGAAAGAAAGGGAAACAACCAGAGGAGAAGGAGCCAGGGACCAGATATAGCCCCCAAGGTCACATTGGGCCTCACCTCCTGTTTCCATCCTCCCCCGATGATGCCATCAGATTGTTATCTCACCAATGGATTAGTCCATGTAATGGAGCTAGAACTCCGCATAAGCCAAGCATTTCACTAAGCCCCACCTACAAACACTGTTGCACGGGGGTTAAGTTTTCAATACTGTGCATGAGTTTTTGAGAGATGCTTCCTATTTAAACCATAATGCTTACTAATAATATAGAAGAAAAATCATGTACCTGTCTTTCCTTTATTCTCTAGGTTTTAGGCTTCTGGACTATGAAGACGGCACAGGTAAACAGATTAGAAAATTAGAAAATTAATGAAAGAATGGGTTATTTAGAAAAAAAAAGGCTCATCTCCCTTGTAGCACAATCTGTTAAAACAGCACATTTTTGTTGCTATGAAGTCAACTGCTTATCAATCTCTCTACGCATGTGCATATACAAAGAATTGTGCATTTATCTCGGAAAAGACAAATATTTCTCTTATTAAGACCACTAAAAAATTTCCAGCTCCTGTTTACCCCTAAGATCTTGAAAAGGTTACAGATCTCCTTGAAACAATTTCTTAGATGTTTAAAGTGAAGATAAAATACTACATATAATTTACAGGCTGTTATATAGATTAAATGGAATAATATATGTGAAAAGTCACTTTGGGAGACTTTGAACACTATACAGTATAATGTAAGAAGACATGAAATATAATTTCTATTTTAGAAGATGAAATTGGAGGTGTAGTGACACATGCCTATAATCCCAGCCCTCCAGAGGCTGAGGCAGGAGGATCACTATGAGTCTGAGGACAGTCTAAGCTACATGCTGTCTCCCTGAAAATCCTACCTGGAAAATAAGTTCTAGCATGACTTTAGAAGAGACAGCCCCTAAAAATGAGCCCTACTGGGAGTTCAAAGCCAGCCTGAAATATGTAGCAAGATTTAAAAAAAAAAAATTTGATGCTTATAAAGGTCGATACTTCCAGGCCTGGTGGCGCACAAATACTAGCACTTGGGAGGCTGAGGCAAGATGCTTGCTACGAGTTTGAGGCCAGCCTGGGCTACAAGTGAGCTCAAGGCCAGCCTGAACTTCATAGCGAGATCCTGTCTCAAAAACACAACAAAAAGGTTGATAGTTACTCAAGTTTACCTAGCTAAAGAAAGAGGACACAGATTTTGACTCTGACTCCAGTATCTGTACACTTATCACATGCTACCCCATCTTGATTTAAGATAACAACTCGTTTTATACTAAATTTCGGTATTTATTATTATTAATTGCTATAAACTTTCCCCAATGCAGATGTGTGTTCTGACATGAATATGGAATAACGATAAAGCTTCATTTAAGTAAAACTTCAGAGAGCCGGGAGTGGTGGCACACGCCTGTAATCCCAGTACTCGGGAGGCTGAGGCAGGAGGATCGTTGCGAGTTCGAAGCCAGCCTGGGCTACAAAGTGAGCTCAAGGTCAGCTTGAACTGCGTAGCGAGACCCTGTCTCAAAAAAAGACAAAAAAAGACAAAAAAAAAAAAAAAAAACTTCAGAAATTTGAATTATGAGGACACTCCAGGCATTATCTAATTCGTTTGCAGGGTTGTACATACCACTAATTTCAATATATTGCACATACCTTTAACTCTCACACCTCAACATGCATTGCTATCTTTCAAAATCTACTCCCCTGGGCTGCCTGTTGATGCGCCCCTGCTCACACGCTGTCCTAGCTCCAAAACTCACTAAGTGACGCTAGAATTGCCTCTCATGCTGGCCTCGATGCACTAAAGTCACCCATACTAGGTCCACCAACCAAGCTAGAACTACAGAGTTGATGAGGTTGCATATTGTGGGAACAATCGCGCGCACACACACACCACAGTACAAGCAAAAGTACCACAGTTCCCCAAAAGTGGAAGAAAGAATGAAAGGTCCAAGGTCCACACTTAAACTGACGGTCCATTCCTCTCCTTCTTACCTCTATGATTCTTGTGTAATGAATAAGAATAGAGAGGAAAGGCTAATGACATCCTTTCTTTTTTGAAAGAGAACCCCCTAAAAATGGAAATATCTGGAAAAGTAACAAATCGCAGTAATAGAATATAGATTAACGATAAACTGATTTCTTCATGAGTTTTTGATAAAATTAATGTTTTATTTCTTTCCCAAAAGGTTCATCCTCTAGGAGACCTAAAAAAGGAAGAGGTAAACAGATTTTCATCTAATCAGACAGCAATGTAGACATAATTTTCAAGGTTCAATCTCATTATTTTTTCATTTTTTAGGATGCCGGCAACCATATTTAACAGAAAGTGGTAAGTAAATCAGACACTGGATTCTTAAGAAATTAATACATAAGTCCGCTTAAGAGAAATTAAGACATTTTTCTTCAATTCTCTAGACATTTCATATGATTATCAAGGTAAGTATACTCAGAGATTAAAGGATAAAAATGAATACTTCCTGTCATACCATGAGGTGGTAAAAATCTCAAGTGTTAGATAGCTTTCTGACACTGTGACAAAATATCTGAGAAAAGCAGCTTTAAAAACAGGAAATATTTATTTTTGCACATGGTTTCTGTTCATGGTTGCTTGGCCTGCTTGCTTTCAGTCCTGTGGAGAGGCAGTATATCGAGATGAAAGTTTCTGGTAGAGAAAAGATAGTCACCTGACGGCAGCCAGGAAGCAGAGAGAGCTCGCTTTTATCACAAAGTCCCTTTCCTGTAACTCATTAAGTTATAAATTAATAAATGAATTAATCCACACATGAAGTGGAAGCCCTCATAATGTAATCGCCTCCCAAACACCTGCCCTGAACACTGCTCGCAGGGAATCAAGCCTTCAACATATTCGCTTTTCGGGGACACTTACAATCCAAACTACAACAAGATAAAAAATAAAGTAGTGTAAAGAATACTCTGATTAATGTTTAGAAATATTCACCTTTATGCAGTAGGTTTTTTTATTAAGTACCACCCTTTTCTTCTCCTGAGTCAACACACACAAGTACTCTGAGAGTGACATCCGCAAGTGAAACAGAAGCTTTTCACTGTCAACCCTCCCAAAAGAATAGATTTTATACAACTATCCATGGATGAAGGAACCTTTGTGGGAATCTAGGAGTCCAGTGGAGTGCTCGCTTCGGCAGCACATATACTAGGAGTCCAGTGGAGAAATTTCAGCATGTAATTAGAACATAAAAGCTTAGAATGTAGGCCTTTAAAAGGTTAATACTAACCACTAAATGTGCCTTTCTTGTGATATTGAAGAATAAATCCCTGAAATTCATCACATTATGGCACTACTTGTGTAATAAAATTCCAGGGGCACAAACAAATGTGGTTATTCTCTAGGTTATCATTTACACCTCCTGCTTCTCGGGCATCAAACTTCCTCAGTGGCACACATTTGGCCAGTGCAAGAAGCTACCTCACCGTGAGGAAATTAAGCGTTCATAGGCAAGAAAATAAAACTACACACAAGAAGAGAAGAGAATCAATATGTACTCAGCACCTATTATGTGCTAGTCCCTCCAGTGGGTATTCTTCACTTTATTTTGTATATATAAACAACCCTGTTAGTCCTACACAGAGGAACTGCTCCAAAATCCCTCCCTGGTTGTCTAAGGTCTCCACTAGCCTACAAAGGAGAACAAAAGGGAAAGGTGCTTCGTCCCCCAGGCTTATGTAGCCCCACATCAGGGACACTGTTGAGGATTTCGGTTCCCATAATCCTTTGCACAGGGAACTTATATAATCATAATACAATGTTTTTTCCTATGAATGTAAGGCATTTCACTCTTCAGGCTAAAAGCCAAATTCTGATCCCCTCCTACACACAAGCACTGGCATTTGTATTCACCCAGGTGCTCAGTCCATCTACCTTGTGGTCATCTTGAACTCTTTTCTCTCATTCTCCTCATCCAATCCACCAGCAAATTCTATTACTGACATTTTCAAACTATTTTCCAAATCAGATCGTTTTTCACCACAGTACGGACCTCAGCCCGAACACCAGCGTCTCTTGCCTGGACTATTCCAACTGTTTCCAAAACTGGTCTCCTTGTTTCTCTTCCCTCTTCTTATAGTCTACTTTCCTCACCACAGTCATGAAGAGCTTTCATCAGTACTTCTAAATAATTAATTTGCTATATGTTATTATCGCTAATTTATGAAAAGACATACATGCTCGAGAAATGTTAAAGATTTACCCAAGTCCACCGGGCTTACAAGTGACTAATTCGGATTATGAACTTAGAATTGTCTAACTCTAAATTTCATTTTTACACAACTTAGTAAGATCTTATTATTTCTTTGCATTCTCAGGGTAAAACTTGAATTGGTAAATAGTTTATTACTGTCTGAATAAGGCAAAATTTAAAACTTATGAAGCCAATGACTGTATATTTCTCTGACTTACCAGTCACCTCTAGGTAGCCCAGTAAGTTCCCCAGCTCTCTTAGTCTCCCCTGTATCATCTCCAGACAAAGAAATATAAATGTACTGGTCAAATTGGGACTGCAGAAGTATTCTGGCAGAAAAAGATTAACTAAAGTCATTATGTTAGCTTAGGTACATGAAAGTTAACACTTACCATTTAGTTAAATTTTAAAATATCATATTAAAATTACTATGGCAATTCAAATTTTTTGAAATTTAACTGAGTTCATTCTTTGTTTTTTTTTTGGTTTTTCTCCTGTACCGGGAACCGAACTCACAACCTTGCGCTTGCCAGGCAGGCGCTTCTGCCGCTGAGCTAAATCCCCAGCCCCTAACTGAGTTCATTCTTAATTTTATAAATGTAAGTACATCACATTAAAGTGTTTATAGTGGGCTAGGGATGTAGCTCAGCAGCATAGCCCCTGCCCAGCAAGCACGAGGTCGTGAGTTCAATTTCTAGTACCAAAAAAAAAAAAAAAAAAAAAAACCCAAAAAAATAAATAAAGTGTTTGTAGCAAATTTCAAGCAGTATGTAAAAGTGTTCAGCATCTCAATATCTTCTGTTTCTAAAATCTGCATAAAGCCATAAGAAAAAAGTAACTGTGAAAAAAGGAATTTCTATTTTTTTTTACTTAATTCCCACCACGATGGCAACAAAGTATGGAAGAAGACCACTTAATTTCAGAGGTGGAGCTGAAGGAAAAAAGTTGTCTATTTCATCTGTTTCTAGGTAGATCTTTAACTATAATTTAATATAATATCAAATAATACTGCTAGGCAACACAATTTAGATCAATCACAATGTTGAAATTACTATTTATTTTTGGGCGTTCATGAAAACAACAGTAATAGTATGACTCATTTTTGTGTGGTCTGCTTTGCCCATCTCCAGATCTTTCAGAAATTCTGTTCCTATGACATCACTGAAAAACACATTTTAGAACACGGAATACATATTGAATTACAAAAATAACTGTTAAATTACAAGAGTATTTGCTAAAATTTGCCACTTTCCATTGAATGTGAATTCTCAATCAGCTGAGTAAATTTTTTTTTGCTCTCTATTTTATGATTAATATGATCCTGTGTTTTAATGTTTCTGTGTATTATTATTATTACACACATTTTCCTCTTCTAACCTTTGCCTGCTTTTTTTTTTACTTCATTTAACTCATAAATTAAGCCTTGAGATCTTGCCTGCATTTTCTTGCCTGTTTGGCATCTAAGGATGTTCACTGATTAATCATTTGTAATAATAGAACTAAAATTGAAACTAATTTTTCTTTGTTCCTTTCCTGTGTATGTGTATGTTTTCAGAAGACTCCAGAGGAAAATACAGTAAGTTTTCTTATTTCTCAACAAATATTTGATTCCCATGAGTAACATTTTCCTAGATTGTAAATGTTTTGAGGAAAGAGAAATCCTGTCAGAATATATGAACACAAAGAAGTCTTCTAATGCAGATTTAAAGCAGTCTGCTAGTAACAAGTTCCCAAAGTAAAAGAAATAATGAGAGAAAAAGGTGGAAGAGAATAAGAGAGAAGTGAATGAGGAAGGGAAGGATGAGAACAGAGAAAGATGTAAGCCACGGCACTTTATAGGAATAGCATTTGTCTACTAAAAATTAAATCCTCTTTAGAGATTGAAGGGATGAGAGATACACCAGGCACACCTGTAATCCCAGCACTTGGGAGGCTGAGTGAGGATTGCGGTGAGCTCGAGGCCAGTCTGCTCTACATAGTGAGTTCAAGGCCAGCCTGGAATACACAGCAAGACTCTCCCCACCCAAAAAAAACAAGAAAGGAAAGGAAGAGCAAAGGAAGGAAGGGGCTGGGGATTTAGCTCAGCGGCACAGCGCCTGCCTGGCAAGCGCGAGGTTGTGAGTTCGATTTCCGGTACTGGAAAAAAAAAAAAAAGAAAGAAAAAGAAAGGAAAGATGAGAAATACCTGGTTCAAGTGGTCTCCGAGTAGTCATCACCTGGTCAGTAAGGCCTCGCTGAATTCCTGAGAAACAAGTGACAAGCCTGAAGCTGATGCGCAAAAGCTAGGGACCCAAATTCTAACGCTGCAACTCATGTTTTTTTTTGTATGTGTTTCAGCACCATCAGCCAGCTCCGGAGGTAAGTCCTTTGTGGCTGATTTTCAATTCTAGTGTCATCAAGTTTGGAAGCCTTGTTTCTATATTTTTTTAAAGTAAGTCCAAAAAGTAAAAGTTGTGTATCCACACCCTTGATGTACCAAACTGGTATTTGTCATATTTCTTCAGCTATAGATAATGCTGAAATCCCATTTTGTCATATTTCTCCAGCTATAGATAATGCTGAAATCCCATTTGTCCCCATCCTTAGACTGACTACGCTCCCCTCCTCGGAAACACTTTTAAATGCATTATAAATCTTTAAAGTCTTTTTTGCATACTTCTATAATCTCTATCACTGAATAAAATATAGTATTTTGTACTATTAGAATTTTACTGAATACCATCCTGAAGGTGTCTTTATGACGAGTTTTTCTCAAAAAATATAATTTTACAATAGATAGACATCCAAGTTATACACTTTCACTGTTGACTAATATTCCAGCTTACAAATATACAGCATTTTTCCCTATCATTTCCACTACTGATGCATTCTCAATGTTTCCAATTTCTGGCATCACAAATAGTACTGCAAAGGTTACCTTTAAGTAGTAGATGGAAAGCAACTCATCAGGTATGTACCTTGAAGAGGGGATAGAGTATCATATGTAATGAATATTTATGTAACTTATTCTATATTTTACATTTTTCTAGCTATAACTGAGCTCTGTAGTACTTACATAGGAAGAATATATATACATATATATACATTTATTTCCATTTATTAAACCTTTATTTTTGTGTTAAATGTTTGAAAATATTGCCTCTAGTTCTGTCACCTAGTTTTAAATTTTATGTCTCTTAACTTTTAGAAGGGCTCCACTCTACCTATCCCAACACATAATTGACTGTAATAAAATGTACTCTTTTGGTCTTTCTTATCTAGAAATCACAAAGATACTATATTAAAATTTTCCTAAGGGTTATGAAATTTCTCTTTCTACAAGAAAGCTTTAATGCAAATGATTTCCTTTGAGGGGGTTATTTTAGAAATTATATAGATGGGACCTAATTTTTTTGTCTGAAAATCTTGATTTTCCATCTGGATTTATTTACTGATGAATCCATTCTCCACAGATTTGTAATGCCACCTTCACTTATAAGTTTGGTTTTTCTCTAAATTTTGTTTGCTATTCCAGTGATCTTTTGTCTTTTACTACATTGCTTCCATTATTAAAACTTTATCATATTTATTATAAGAAATGTCATATTATTGTCTTGTTTTCCAGAACTACTTTGGCTATTGTTGGACCTTCATTCTTACCCAAAAATTTTAGAATTAGTTCATCAGATATCAAAAAAGTCACACTAGGATTTCATTTGAATTTCATTGTCTGTAGATTTATATACAAAATCAATTCTTTCGGGGCTGGGGATTTAGCTCAGCGGCAAAAGCGCCTGCCTGGCAAGCGCAAGGTCGTGAGTTCGGTTCCCGGTACCGGAGAAAACCAAAAAAAAAAAAATCAATTCTTTCATGAATTAACACAGCAATCTATGTATTATTCAAATTTTTATATAACCTTCAGTAATAGAATGCAAATTTTTCCAGAAAGGTCTTGCATGTGTTTGTTAGATTAATTCCTCTGTGTGTGTGCGCACACATGTGCATATGTGTGTGTGTGTGTTTTTTTGAGGCTGAGTATTGAACCCAGTGCCTCACTAACAAAGCACTCTACCAGTGAGCTATATGTCTGCCCCATTTTTGTTTCTGTTTGAGTGATATTTTTGTTTGTACTGGACTTAACAATTATTATAAATTTTATGCTGTATCTCTGAGAGATTTTTGAATCTAGCCACTTTACTGTGTTCCTAGAATTCTAAACACAATGTCTTTTTTTCCACCTATTACATCAATTTTCTAATCATTTCTTTTTCTTTCTTCTGTTGAATGTTAAAACATTGCATTAGTCACACCTTCCTTCTCATTGTCCAATGATAACAGGAAAGCCTCTGACTTCACCATAATGCTTGCTTTCTTTTGTTTTTTTTTTTTGTTTGTTTGTTTGTTTGTTTTTTAAATAAAAGGAGGAAAACATTAACAGACAGACAACATTTTACAAAATAGCAGAAGAACAGTACAGACAATACGGAGTTACAAATAAAGTGGTAGGGAATTAACAATGCTTGCTGCATTACATATTGATATCTTCAAAGTGGCTTCTCATGAAAACAGATATAGACATGCAATGCTGATCAACCGAGGACTCATTGACAGTTTCTTTCAGCAAAGAAATAGAAGACAGTAGAACAACCATCTTAACTATCCTGTATATACATACATACAACTTTCTCCTTCTTTCCCTTCTCTTTTCCCACATCCCAGTTGCCCTTTACCCTTGAGTGGTTTGCTTGCTTTCTTTTGGAAGCACCCATTCATTAGCACAGGGAAAGTCCTTTCTATTTCTGATTAGCTCACAAAAACTTTATCAAGAATGACTACTGAATAAATTGTAATTAATTGTTTTGCACACTTACTGGCATAATATTATTCATTTAAAGTTGGCATTCTATTGATATGTTCTGCTTTTACTCCTAAGGTCATTTGGCTGTGCATTCTGTCTTTCTGTTACTATTCACGAGAGATAGTCATTTATTATACAATCAATCTGGTTTTACTGAACACCTGGTTATTTTTTTCCTATTTCACTAGTTTCTGCTTTTGCATTTAGAATGTTTTTCTCTCCAGCTTTCTTCTGGTACAGTTTTCTAGCTAGCTGTATGAAATAATTTTCATATTTTTATTTTCTTTTTTATTAAGTTTACTGGTGCAATTTAGATTCACAAAATGATCATATTCATCATAAGGAATTTGTACCTGTACATGGTATATTCTGATTCCTTTTTTTTCCCATACTACTGCCCTCCCTTCAACCCCTCTCCCCCTCTTTATTTGCACAGCATTGTTTTCATTTTATTTCTTTTTCTTCTCCATTCCTTCCTTTCCCCTTTCCCCTCCCTCCTCCCTACTGCCCTTTAACAACTGAACAATTTCTATTTCAAAATATCTATGATACGTTTTGGTTCTTATTTACACTCTCAGTTTCTCACACCAGAGAGGCAATTTGATATTTATATGTGTCCAATTTATTTCACTTAAGAGACGGTTTCGTGGTACATCCATTTACCCAGAAATATCTCATTTATCCTTCTTTATGTCTTAGTAGTACTACATTGTATAAATAAAAAATAAATTAAAAACCACATTTTTTATCCATTCCTTGGTTGATAGGCATTTGGGTTTTTTCCAAGATTTAGCTATGACAAACTGTGCTGCTATAAACATGGGTGCACATATTTCACTGGGATATGATGCTTTTAGCTGGGTCAAATGGGACCACCACTCCTAGTTTTTTGAGGAATCTCCACGCTTGACTTCCATAGTGTTGTACCAGTCTACACTCCCACCAACAGTGGAGAATTCCTTTTTCCCCACAGCCTGGCCAGCATACAGACTGAGGTGGAATTTCAGCATTGTTTTAATTTGCATCTCTCCAATGACCAGTGATAAACATTTTTTCATACATTTATTGGCCATTTCTACTCAGATGCCCATTTTTGGATTGGGTCTTTAAATCTGGGTGGGGGTGTCTGATTTTTTTCAATTGCTTTTATATTCTGGATATTTATCCTCTGTCTGAGGAACTGATTAAAAGTTTTTTCACACACTATGGGTTGTCTTTTCACTCTGCTGGTGACTTCTGCTGTGTGCAAAAGTTTTTTAATACAATGATATCACAGTTGTTGACTCTTTGCAGTATTTCCCATGCAGTCAGGGCCTTACTCTTTAATTCTTTGCCTGCACCTATATCTTCAAGATTTCTACCTATTCTCTCTTCCAGAAAATTTAGTATTGCTGTTTTAATATTTAGATTTTGATCCATTTTGTTTTAGTTTAGTGCATAGTGAGAGACTAGATATAGTCATTGGCATGTCAAAAGCCAGTGTTTTCAGCACCATTTATGAAAGAGGCCATCTTTCTTCCAGTGAATGTGTCTGGCACCTTTGTCAAGTAGGTGGCTGAGTGTATTTAGAGTTGTTGCATCTTTTAATCTGCTTCACTGATCTTTAGGTCTGTTTTTTGCCAGTACTATGCTGTTTTCATCACAATAGTATTGTAGTATAATTTCAAGTCAGGGACTGTGATGCCCTCTGCCTTGCCTTTGTTGCTCAGAATTCTTTTTAGTATTCTAGGTCTCTTCTAATTCCAACTGAATTTTAGGAATGTTTTTTGTATTTCTGCAAGGTATGCTAACAGTATTATGATTGGAACTGCATTAAATCTGTATAATAATTTTGGAAGTATAGCCATTTTCACTGTTTGTTCTTCTACCCAAGAGCAAGGGATATCTTCCCATTTTCTGATATCCTTTTCAATATTCTTTTTCAAAATACTATAATTTTTAACATAGAGATCTTATACTTCTGTTTTTAGATTGATTCCTATTTCATTTTTCAGTGTTATTGTGAAAGTCATGGTACATAATTTCTCTATCAGTGAGTTTATTATTTGTGGACAAGAATGCTATTGATTATTGAGCACTGACTTTGTATCCAGCTATGCTACTGAATTTGGTTATTAAATCTAGAAGTCTTTTGGTGGAGTTTTTCAGGTCTTCTATGTAAAGTATCATGTCATCTGCAAATAATGATAATTTCATTTCTTCCTTTCCTATCCTTATTCCTTTTACTTCTTTCTCTTGTCTAGTTGTACTGGCTAGTGTTTCCAGAACTGTATTGAAAGCAGTGGCAAGTGGACATTCTTGTCTTGTTCCTGATTTAAGAATGAAAAGCTTCAGTTTCTGACCATTTAGTATGATGTGGGCTGTTGGTTTGTCATGTATGGCCTTTACCTGATTGACAAAAAGGCCATCTATTCCAATTTTTTAAAGGGTTTTTTAATCAAGGGGTGTTGGAATTTGTCAAATACTTTTTCCACATCTACTGAGATAATCATGTGATACTTGAGTTTGGCTCTGTTGATTTGGTATATTACATTTATTGATTTGCATATGTTGACCTATCCCTGCATTCTGGGGATGAATCCCACTTGGTCATAGTGTACAGTCTTCCTGATGATTTACTCGTTGTCTGCTAGTATTTTATTGAGGTTCTTTGCATCTATGTTCATTAGAGAGATTAGCCAGTAGTTCTCTTTTTTGGTTGGATCTTTGTCTGGTCTTGGAATCAGGGTAATATTTGCTTCCATGAATGACTTTGGGAGTATTACTCTCTTTCAAGCCCATCAAAGAGTTTGAAATAGATCTTCTCTAAATTTCTTGTACAATTCAGCAGTGAATCTGTTAGGCTCTGGTCTTTCCTTTGTTGGTAAGTTTTAGATTAATTTCCAATTGCATTGATTGATATTCAGTTATTTAGAAATTCTATATCTTCTTGATTTAGCTTTGGCAAGTCATATGTATCTAGAAATATGTCCATTTTTTCTGTTTCCCTTCTTATTAAAGGTTCTCTAAGTATTGATAATCTCAATTTCCACAGGATCTGTTGTAATTTCACCGTTTTCATTCCTAATTGCATGAATTTGGACCTTTTCTTTTCTTTTTTGATAAGGTTGCCTAAGGGTTTATCAATTTTATTAAATCTTTCAAAGAACCAACACTTCAAGTCATTTTTGTATTATTTTCTTAGCCTCAATTGCATTAATTTTTGTTCTGATCTTTATAATTTCCTCCCTCATATGAGCTTTGGACTAGTTCCTCTTTTCTAGATATTTGAGGCTCAACATTAGGGTGTTTACTTGAGCTTGTTCTGTTTTCCTGATATAAGAATTCACTGCTATAAATTTCCCTCTTGGGACTGCTTTCATTGCATCCCATAAGTTTGAGTATGTTGTATTGGCATTATCATCTAATTATAGATACTGTTCAGTTTCTTCTGTGACCCACTGTTTGTTTAGAGGGCTGTTATTTAATTTCCATGTTTTCATGGAGTTCAGTGGTTTCTTTTGCCAGTAATTTCCAATTTCATTGCACTATGGCTAGATAATATGTATGGGATAATTTCAGTTCATTTGCATTTACTTAAACATGTTCTATGGGATATTATGTAGTCTGTTTTGGAAAAAGTCCCATGCACAGCTGAGAAGAATGTGTGTTCTGATGTACGGTGGAACAGTCTGTAGACATCTAAGTCCATTTGTTCACAGGTTTGGTATAATTGATATTTCTTTGTTGTCTAGTTGATCTGTTTGTGACAGTGGGAAATTAAGGTCCCCCCATTACAATTGTGTGAGTACTTATTTGATTTTTCATGTCCATTAATATTTGTTTTATGCAGCTGGATTGGGTGAATATATATTTGACTGCTTTCTCTTCCTGGAGTTTTCTCATAACAAGTGTATAGTGACTTTATCTCTTCTGATCAGTCTTGGCTTGATGTTCACATTGTCTGCAAATAGAATAGCTACCCCTTCTTTCTGTGGGATTCCTGTTGCATGGAATATTGCTTTCCATCCCTTGACTTTCAGTCTATGAATTTCTTTTTTAGTTAAGTGTGTTTCATGTATGCAGCATATTGTCAGAATTTGTTTCTTGATCGATTCTGACAGTCTTTTTTTTTTTTTTTTTTTTTTTT
>NW_004955437.1:893522-897093 GCF_000276665.1 Chinchilla lanigera | reverse complement strand
GCTGAGCTAAATCCCCAGCCCCTCCTTAAGGGTTTGTGTTGAGAAGTCTGCCTCATTCTGATGGGCTTTCCTTTATAGGTGATTTATTTCTTTTCTCTAATAGCTTTTAATACTTCATATTCTGTTCTTGTGCTGAATTTCTGGAATCTTGATTATCACATGACTTGCTGTAGATTTATTTTGGTCATGGTTCACTGGAGTTCTATGTGCCTCACTTATTTGTACATGAAATTATTTTTTTCATGTTTATGAAGTTTTCTGCCTCTACTTCTGTGAACAGGTTTTTTATGGCATTCACACTCTCTCAGGCTTTTCCATTAACTCCAATCAATCTTATGTTGTTGTTCTTTGTATTATCTTACAGCTGGTAGGTTGATTTTTCATGGTCCTTTATTATTTTTAAGATATCTTCCTTTTCATGGTCACTAACTGCAATCTTATCTTCTGGATCTGATATTCTCTCTATTCTCTCCTCATCTTCATTCAAGTAGTTACACATATATTCAGTGCAATGTTTAATTTCTTGGCTGTTTGAATCTGTTTCATGGACTACTTTTCTTTCCTATATTAGCCATTCATAGTTTCCATCATTTTCCTAAGCTCCTATGCTTTTATTTGTGTCTACTCTAGATTCATTGAGCAAGTCCTTCATTTTGATCATTATTTCTTTTTTTACCTAGAGATTATTTTCTCTATGGCTCATTCATCTGTTTTCTTTTTTTGTTTTGTTTTGTTTTACCTCTGCTGCTATCATTTCAGAAAATTCATGTGGGTGGCTTCCAATTTCCTTTACCTCATTGTCCCCTAGACTTGTCCTAGGTGGATTGGAAGTCTGGGGTTGCATTTCACTTCTGCATCTTGTCATTTTCTAACTTTTTATTTTGTTTTCTGTGTTGATGCTTCTAAATTTTGTATAGTAGGTAGCTTTATCACTATTGAAACCTTCCTAAGAAATGTCTCTTCTTCAGGGATGTCTTCTAGGTATAGGAAGTTTTTGGTTTTTGTGTCTGTCCCAAGATCCTACCTTCCCAATTTATTAAGGATGAGAAGTTGCTATCTATTTGGCTCAGCACCCAGTCCTTTGGTATTGGACTATGGTGATGGCTATTACCCCAATCATAGTGTTGTCATACAAGGGAAAACAATTGATTACAACAGGTATGACATCCTGGTTAAAGTAGTACAATTAGCAATAACAATAGCATCATGCACAGCCTAGCAACTGACAAACTATGGTAAGTATTAATTTGGTACCTTTAACCAAAGGGCAAGATCAAAAGTTATGAAACAAAATCCAACATAATTCAGCAACTTGTATGCAAAGCGTTTCCCTTTAGTAGAGTGATTTTACCCTGTGGTGGGGAAATTTAAGAGGAATAGGGGACAAAACAGATAAATGAAAAAAATATAGTAGAAGCAAGGCTGAAATACAAAGGATGATCACACAAACTTTGGGAAACTAGACAAGAGAGAAGGAGAGAAGGAATGAAGGAGAAATAAAAAAGATTATCAAAGTGGACCAAAAAGACTGGAAACAATGTTCACTTACATAAGAATATGATAAAATCAAGAGAGATAATTGAGGAGAGAAAAAGAAGATAAACAGAACAAAAATAAAAGTAAAAACCTAAACCACCAAAAAAAAGTAGACAGAAAAAGGAAAATGAAACAAAGAAAAAAACAAAAATAAGCCAGATGTGTTGGCACATGCCTGTAATACCAGCACTTAGGAAGCTGAGGAAGGAGGACTGCTATGAGTTTGAGGCCACCGTGGGCTACATAGTGAGCTCAAGGCCAGCCTGAATTACACAGTGAGACCTTGTCTCAAAAATAATAATAATAATAATAATTAATAATTAATAATAATATTCCTCTGGTGTACACAGTTCTGTGGTAGTATCCAAGTCAGAAGCCCAAATCTTCTGAATAACCCCACCATACCTGTAGCAGGATTAGTGCTAGTTGAGGGGCTGATCTTGGCCTCCATGTGGAAGGCTGCTGCCAGAGGCTTCAGCCATTAACTTTCTGTATGTCTCTTTGTTGCCCACTCATTCCTTACCCTGTTTGTCTCTGTGTCTCTCCCTCAGTTGCTGTGGTACCTACAGAGAGAGCCCAAGGCTGCTCTCAGTCTTCTGTAGGGTTGGCTCCTCCTAGACCTGGCATAGCCTTCTCTATCCCACTTCCACTGGCATGTCTCTGTTCTTTCATGCCACTTGTTGCAGGGTAGCGTGGGATGAGATGATGTGGGCTGATTCTCTCCTCCTGCTGCTGTTGTTCAAGGCTGCTTCATCCCAGTTCAATCTCTTCTGGGATGCAATGCAATGCAAACCTCCCTCTCGTTGCTGTGCCACGGTACAAGGCTGCTTAAATCCTGTGTCCCTCTCTCAAGCCACTGGTCATGGGTCAAGAAGGGTCATGCCGCTCCATTCACTACCTTAACTGCCACTGCCGCTGTGGTTCCTAGAGGGGGACATCCCTAGAGGTTCCAGTTAGCCATTCAGGTGCACAACAAAAAATGACAAACACCTGGCAGCTCACTGGGGAGGGAGCAGCTCACTTCCTCTTGTGTGTGCCAGTTAAATTTAATAGGTTGCAGCATCCTCTATTTGGAAGGTAAAAAAGCAAAGGGGGGGTGCTTATATCCCAAGTCTATCCTGTGTGGCTTAACTTGGCTGTACTATTTCAGTCTTGCATTTTTTTTTAACTTCACAGTATGGTGGTTCTGCTCTGCCTGCAGGTGGGCAACCCACCAGCAGCCCTGTGGCCTGAGTCACTATTTTATTAAGTCCTATGTCTATGTTTTGCTGTTCCTATGTTTTGATCTACAAATCTCAAGTTAATTTTGTCATCAGGATATAAGTCCCTTCCTTTCCTCCAGTTACCTGTGTCTTTAGCTGATTTTTCTCTGAGCAGTCCCAACATGGCTCCTTCTCTGTTCAGCCATGTTAAATCTCTTATTTCCTAATATACATATTGACATAACTTATAAATGCTGAAACTCCATTCCACAAAATTTTTCTATTCATTATTTTTCTTTACCTTCACTTCAAATATAGCAAAGATGAAATATAAAATGATTTGAGTTTTAAGCAACAGCAGAACCTTCAAAGAAGACTGAATGGAAGTATAGAGCCTACATATGAGGGGAAAAACAGTGAATACCAAAACTAATAAAAAATTGATCCATGAAGTTGATGGGATATTGGAGTTGACAAAAAATATAAAAACTAAGTTTTATATTTCATCTTTGCTATATTTATTTCAAGTTTTGTTGTTTTTCTGTGGGGTTTTTCTTTTTGTTTTGTTTTGAGACAGAGTCTTACCATGCAGTTCAGGCTGGCTTTGAGCTCATTTTGTAGCCCAGCCTGTTCTCAAACTTGCAACAATCCTCCTGCCTCAGCCTCCCAAGTGTTGGGATTATAGGCATGCACCACCACACCCAGCTTATTTTTTTTTTTATTTTAAAGAGCAAAAACAATCAAAACAAAAATACAGAGTTTCAAAACAAAATAATAGATTAACAATGGTTAATATATTGCATATTGTTATCTTCAAAGTAGTTGCTCAGATT
>NW_004955437.1:878392-893422 GCF_000276665.1 Chinchilla lanigera | reverse complement strand
CAAAATATAAAGCAAATTCTATCATATATAAGAATATATATATATATATATTCTTTTCCCTTCTTTCTTTTCTCCTATGAATGCAACTTGAGAGCATAATCATAGGTGAACTAAATCATACTCACATGTGTAAACATTGTATCATCTCCCTAGTGTAAAAACTGAAAGAGTAAATAAAATCTGAAATGTACAACAGATATTATGAAAAGGGAAGAAACTGTTCAAAAAGAAAGAACTGGGATGGGTGAAAGGAGAAAAGTTTTGTTGCCTTATGATACAAATGTGTTATTTATATAATACAGAATCTTTTAAATGAGTTGGGATTTTTGGAGCTCAGTAAGTAAACTTGAAAAGAACATATTTATTTTATTGATTAGCTTCAGAATGTTAGCTATAGATATTGTCTAACTACCCTCAGGACATTGTTAAATGTATTTAATCTTCCAATTCAAAATATCCATTTGAAATAAAAAGTTGCAAGGAATTTATGAAACCATGAATATGTAAAAAGTACTTCAATTTTCAAAATGCCATTTGAAATTCATGAATTAACATAAATCTGGAAATTGATTATGCTCGTACAATATAATGCAATAACCTTATCCTACAAATAAGGCTGTTTTATAACATGTAGCTTTTTCAAACTGTCCTTAGATAATGATCAAGTTCAATATTTTACTACTTTTATAATTAAAATGGTTTTATTTAGTTTGCTTTGTCTTCATCTCAGCAAATCAGAGATAACACGTATCAGCCCAAGTTTGTTAACTCTATCTTTCAGATATTCTCTACTGTTATTCTTCTGCATATTATATTACTTTCAGAGAAGTACAGCACTTTTGACACCACATTTCAGTACTGTCCATATTTCATTTGCAATGATTATGGAATCTAAGTTCTCTCTGAGGCATGCAAAACTCACTCTTGTTTTGTTTTGTTTGTTTTGTTTTAGGACTATCTCGGTCAAGTATTGGTAAGTTCCTGTGTTATACAATTACTCCATTATCCCATCAATTTCATGGATCAGTTTTTTATTAGTTTTGGTATTCACTGTTTTTCCCCTCATATGTAGGCTCTATACTTCCATTCAGTCTTCTTTGAAGGTTCTGCTGTTGCTTAAAACTCAATTTCTAACGCTGGTCTGCTGCAATTGGGTCACTTCCCGGCATACCCTGACCAACAGAAAGGGTTAATGGTGCCACTTTAACCATTTTATTTTCTTTTGTGAGCCTTAGATTTACACAAGAAGACTAGTTCCAGGTTCTTAACAATACAGGAGACATGGCACTTGATTTATGCTGATGGTCAGGTGTCAAAAACACAGCCTCCAAAAAAGACATTCAAGTGGGTAGTTAAACTTCCACCAACAAGATTACAGGGTGGTATACTGCTCTTGAAAACTTCTCTTTCTAGTTCTCAAACTTACATCTCCACTTTAATACTTAAAAATATATACTACATCCAATTATTCCAATTAATTAGCAGGGGTAACATAGCCATCTTGATAGCAACACTACTTTCCCTCAATTGACTGTTTCTCTTTTAATGAATGATCAAGAACTTCCTGATTTTGCTCTCTTGCTACCCAGCATCCCCACAGGTCATAAGTGACCTTTGGAAAGTGGAAACCCCTTGTAAAAGCAGTCATTTAGTAATAACTTGATGTAACAAAGAACTTTTCAAAGGAGAAAACAAGGAAGAAATTTAAAGAAAAGAAGGAAGAGGAGCAAAGGTATAGGGAAGAAAAGAAAAAGAGTAGAAAAAATTAAACAAGCTATAGAGACAGAAAAAATTTTCAGGGACTGAGAATTTAGTAGTCTTCCAAAACATTTTTATTCTCCTACTCAAAGAAATTAAGACATGTGGCATAGATCTTACAATCCTACTCTATCACAAGAGTATAACTTGAAAAACATACAAATGTCTGAAGTTTATACCTGAATGCAAATAATTAGTAGTTGTCCAGGAGCATAGCACATTACCTTGCAGCTGATAACAGAAAGAAGGAGGTATGATTCGCTTCTTCCCTCTTTCTCACACCTTTGCTGCAATGCAATGCCTCTGGAATCCAAGTTCTCCTGGAGACTTGTGGAACTCACTCTTCCTTTGTTTTTGTTTTCTTTTAGCACTATCTCGATCAAATACTGGTAAGTTCCTTTACTTTTCTTCACTGAGCATTTTATCTGAAGTTAATGAGAACCCAGTAATTAATAAAAGTGTAGAGAATTAAAATGCTTTTTGCTGCCAGTGATGGTTTTGTCAAAACAATAACTTTTTAAACTTAGAAAAAGAAAGAAAGCAGGTTGTGAAGTGGGCAGGCAGTAGGGGACAAAGGTAGCGCTGTAGTTAACGAAAGTTATTTTTACTGAGTCCATACATCTAGGCATTTGAGATGAGAGAGTGAAATTTGAAGAAATTATTCAACTTGGCCAAGGATGTATAGATATAAGAGGGTAAAACGGAAACTCCAAGCCTAATTTTCTTTTTCACTCCAAATCCACTGCTTATCTAACTACCCCCAGGACATTGTTAAATGTATTTAATCTTCCAACTCAAAATATCCTTTTGAAATAAAAGGTTTCAAGGAATTTATGAAATCATGAATATGTAAAAAACACTTCAGTTTTTAAAATATCATTTAAAACTCATGAATTAACATAAATCTAGAAATTGATTATGCTTGTTCAATATTGTGCCACAACCTTATCCTTTAAAAAGTCTGTTTTATAACATGTAGCTTTTAAAAACCATCCTTAGGTAATGATCAAGTTCAATATTTTGCTACTTTTATAATTAAAATGGTTTTTATTTGCTTTGTCTTCATCTCAGTGTCAGAGAAAATGTAACTTCCAACAAAAACAAATTAAAATATTGTAAGATTGAAATATGCTATGTAATAAACTTAGTCTTCAAGTTCTCCTGCCAGGGCCGAGGATATAGCTCAGTGGCACAAACACTTGCCTGGCAAGCGCAGGTCCTGAGTTTGATTCCTTATCCCAAAAAAAAGTTTTCTTGCCAAGTTTTCAGGGGACAGGCTTGCCATAAAAGTCCTCCAAAAAGAAACTAATTCAGTGAATCACAACTGCTATGGCTAAGATAATATAACTTAGTTTCAGGTTTATCTGAAAATTAGAACAATTTCTCATTTACACTGTAGGAATTAGCAACATTGCAAATGTACTTATACAACTGAACTGTATACTTTAAAGTGAACAAAATCGTTAACTTTATGAATATATATACTGAAAACCAAAGAGATTTTAAAAATAAGAAAAAACAGGAAATTCTATGGCTTTAAAAATAACAAAGACAGGGGTAAAAAGCAAAGCACACTGGGAGTCAAATGACAAGTGTTAACCCCTTGTCTGTCTCTGACTTGTTTTGTGCAGAGACAATTCATGATTTCTAGGTCTTTTGCTGGAAATATTTATAAATTGACCTAGGTCATCTAAGTCCCGTACAACTTTGACATTTTCTAGTTCTAGCTGACATTTTCTAGTTCTGGCTACAATAATTATAAATATTCTTGTTTACCAGAAAAAGAGGTGAATTTTTTAGTCTAATAGGAAGAGAAGGTAGGGAAAAAAATATGAAAAAGTTGGAAGGAAGGAAAATGAAACAATACTGGCACGTTATTTGTTCAGTTATCTGGCACATATGGAGGCCTACCATGTGCCAGGCATTATTTTGCATGCTGTGTCAACAAGATAGACATGGTCCCTGATTCACAGCACAGATTTAGTGAGCTAAGACAGAAACTAAGTCTGTAGAAAATAAATAAAACCGTTTCAGATTGCAGCAAATTATATGGAGAAAATAAATTAGGATGTGACAGAAGAAGACTGGGAGTGTGGATATGTAGCGAAGACATTAGGGAAAAAAAAATGTCTTTGAAGTGCTATTTAGACTGAACCATGTGTGGTGAAAAGCTGGCAGCTACAGGCAAACCTTAGAGGAGGATATCCCAGGCAGAAAGAAACCAACCTCCTGAAACAAAAGGGATTAGGAAGAAGTTATTGCTCGCTTCTCATCTAAAGTATGGAGTATTTCTTCATGAATTGAGAGTAGTGTAAGAAGACCTATCCAAAAACACTGTGAGCCAGATGCAGTGGCACGTGCTTATAATCCCAACACTCAGGAGGCTGAGTTTAGATCTTGAGTTTGAGACCAGCCTGAGCTGTATGAGTTCAGTGTTGGCCTGAACTACATAGTAAGACCCTGTCTCAAAAATAAAAACAAAACAGAAACGCTTTAAATATAAATTTGCCTATTAGAAAGAAAAACCACAAACTTAGAAAAACTTTAGCCAACTGTCCCTCAAAGGACTTCCATCTAGAAAATATAAAGAACTGAAAAAAATCAGTTCCCCCAAATTCAAAGATCCAGTCCAAAAGTGGGCACCTGAGATGAATACACACTTCTCAGGTGAAGGAATACAAACGGCAAATAAATATATGAAAAAATGTTCAGCATCATTGGTCATTCAAGAGATGCAAATTAAAACAACACTGGGATTCCATCTCACCCCAGAAATAATGGCTGTAATAGAGAAATCAACCAATAGTAAGTGCTGGCGAGGCTGTGGAAAACAAGGAACCTTCTCCACTGTTGGTAAGAATGTAGACTGGTACAACCACTGTAGAAATCAGTGTAGAGAGTCCTCAAAAAAACTAGGATTAGAGGTTCATTTGACCCAACTATTCCCCTTCTGGGTATTTTCCCAGAAGAATTAAAAACATTATACCACGGGGCTGGGGGTTTAGCTCAGCGGCAAAAGCGCCTGCCTGGCAAGCGCAAGGTCGTGAGTTCGGTTCCCGGTACCGGAGAAAAACCAAAAAAATAAAAATAAAAAAATAAAAACATTATATACTAATAACAATTTGTAATAGGCAAATTTTGGAAAAAAACCAAATGCTGGTCAACTGAGGAACAGGTTAAAAAGATGTAGTATTTTTATACAATGGAGTATTACTCAGCTAAAAGAAAGACAAACTCAGGGCTTTTATAGGTAAATGGATGCAACTAGAGACCATACTCATAAGTGAAATAAATCCAACTCACATGTGTAAACATCATATTGTCTCCCTAGTGTAAGAAACTTAAAGAGTAAATAAAATCCAAAATACACAATAGATATTGTAAAAGTGAAAGAAACTGCTCAAAAGGAAAGAACAACTGGGATGGGAGAAGAAAAAACTATATACATATATACACAAGATAGCTAAGATAACTATACTACTAACTTCTATTCGTTCATTGGAAGGAGTGGTTTGTGTTTATAGTGTTTGTTCAGTTTTGCATGCCTATATCTAGTATTCTGAGTAACTACTTCGAAGATAAAAATATGCAATATAACAACCATTGTTAATTTCCTATTATCTTGTTTTGAAATTCTGTGTTGTTGTTTTATTGTTCTTTCTCTTTAAAATAAAAAACAGGAGATATAATTTCCATGGTAAAGATAGAAAATTAATGTTCAAAAGATTTAGTAAATTGTCCAAAGTCACAGAGATAGAGAACAGCAAAAATGGGACTTGGGTGTTTAACCTCAAAACTATGTGTACCTCACTCCTGGGGAAGAGGTGCCTCCAGGTATTCCACAGTCTAAATTATAAGATTATATTTGTCAATCTTTATTATAGGTGAGGCACAGCATTTAAAAGCAACTCAACCTCTATGTAAGTATTTACAACTTAATTATTCTTTTGATCTTCTACAAAGCGCCTCCCATTGGGAGGCTGGGAAAGTGATGAAAAGCAGACAGACAGACGGAGAAAAGGAAAAAAGGTTGCTATGTTACAGTTTTCTCCCCCTTTCTTTGCCCTTGAGGTTAGTTTCAAGATTCCCTAAGTAACTAACTTCTTTACATTGCAAAGGAGAAACTATTAAAAATGAAATTAACTCATTAAAGCATAAAGGACAAATTCTGAGACTACAGAGAGTAATTTATGAAAACCAAATTTGTGAAGGAAGGGAAAAGAAAAAAAGGATAAAAGGATAAAATGGAAACAAAGCTTAAATAAGGAGGGGAAGAAGAGCTGAAGTGA
The DNA here is from genome assembly GCF_000276665.1 of Chinchilla lanigera. Taxonomy (NCBI): domain Eukaryota; kingdom Metazoa; phylum Chordata; class Mammalia; order Rodentia; family Chinchillidae; genus Chinchilla; species Chinchilla lanigera. The sequence goes on along the minus strand of NW_004955437.1, from coordinate 887,375 downwards.
GGGGAAGGGGTTGGGGGAAAAAAGGAATCAAGATACATTATATACAGATATAAATTCCCTATGATGGATGTGATTGTTATGTATATCTAAATTGTACCAATAAACTTAATTTTGTTTTGTTTTGTTTTGTTTTGTTTTGTTTTTGTTTTTCTTCTGGTACCGGGAATCGAACTCACGACCTTGCCCTTGCCAGGCAGGCGCTGTGCCGCTGAGCTAAATCTCCAGCCCCAATAAACTTAATTTTTAAAATAAACAAATGTGTAGAAATATTTGACAGAATACATGAACACTGAGAACAAGAAACATAACTGCAAGGAATATGACAATATCAGTTACCAAAAGAACAAAAAGAAAATCCAATTACCACTTTACTGACTTTCCATGTAAATTTAAAATGTGATAAATGCTTGATATGGAGCACTGAAATGAATGTCCAGACTTAATTTTTGTGTTTGCATTTTAGCCAGCACTCCAGGATCTATCAGTAAGTTTTTTTTTTCTGTGCTTTAATTTTCATGTGTTTTGCTTTATAACATTTGTAGAATATGTAAGGTATTCATATTCATAACTTTTTTATTTGCTCCTGCATAGATTGACAGTCCTGTCCCCTTCTTCATTCCCTGCTCTTACTTTAATAAACTATGCTGCCTCTATAAGAAAGTACTATCAAAACCCGGGCATGGTGGTGCATGCCTGTAATCCCAGCACTTGTGAGGCTGAGGCAAGAGGATCGTTGGGAGTTCAAGACCAGCCTGGGCTACAAAGTGAGCTCAAGGCCAGCCTGAACTGCATAGCAAGACCCTGTCTCAAAAAAAATAAAAATAAAAATAAAAAATAAATAAAAATAAATAAAAAAAAGATAGTACTATCACATAATATTTCCAAAATCTTGAAGTTCAATAGCAAAGGGAAAAGTGCTAAGGACGCAAATGGTTAAGAGAAAGGTAGGAAAGTTCCCCTGCTTGAAACCCCAGTAACACTCAGATGAAGAAAACATGATGGCCATTCCACTGCCAAGAGTTTCAGTGGCATGCAAAGAGGCCCAAACTGTCTTTAATCTCACCCCACTGTGGGATCCGTGCAGCTCCACCTGCCACGTCCCAGCCAGCAGCAGCTAGGGCCCCCTAAGCTGTAAGTATTGAAGTATTTATAAACTTCATTTCTTCCTCCATTAAAGTGGACACTTTGCTCATGGTAGCTATATTCCTAATGTTTTCCTAGAAAGAATGCCAATGCAAACTGTATTTTCCTATGTAAAGAAATATTCTAATTAATTCTGTTTTTTCAATATTTTAGCTGGAGCTATTGGACCTATAAGTGAGTTCCTCTTATTGTTTTCTCATTTGTATACTCTTTAGCCTTCTGTAGGGTCTGGCACCCTCTCTGGATTTACTTCTTTCCATCCCTATACTTAGGGATTTCCCACTCATATCTTTTGATTGCACTCAAATCTGAAATCACCTGATGCCAGGACATAGGGCAAAATGCCCTCAACTGTCCCTAAGTTGAAGAAAGGGAAATGTTAAATAATTCATATTGAAATTTCTTTCATTTTATTTGTATTATTTATATTTTTAATTACTTAAATTTCTCCGTTAAGATGGATGCTGCCTGACTTGATCTGATAGGAGCAGTATGAGGCTCCCCGCTAAAATTATCAATAGTCTTTGTACTAGTTGTTCTTCCTCTGGCAGAGTTACTTCATAGTTTCTTTAGAAAGAACACTGGTAGCATGGGAATTCTGTTAATGTCAAGCCAGATTGATTTTCCTCCATTTTTATATTTCAGTGCAATTCTCAGCACCTATCCGTAAGTATCAAATTTGCTTCTCCACTCTGGTCCCTTTGATATCGGACCTACAAGGTCTTGGGGATTGATCTGCCTGACCTACTTTCTTAACACTGCGTTTTGCACTCCTCTAGCATTCCTATTATACAGTTTCCACAGAGGCTGTGCATGAAGTAGAGTGACCACAAATCCCACAGGTTGACATGAAAAAAAGCAGAAAACAAGATCAAAGTGTCCTGTTAGAGGCACTCATAATGACCCAGCAGCAAGGGAAGGCATACTTTCAAACCACAAGTCTCTCAGGAAATGACAGAAAATGTAAGAAGAAAAATATATACATTACAAATTAAGATGGAGTGAGTCTTCCTCAATCTTCTGAAGGGTGTCAGCCGTCACTGCAAACAAGAGAAGGCCTCTGTTCTTACAGGTCGCTTACACTGTACAATACAAAGCCCAGGCAAGGTTGCCACATATAAGCCAACCCGTGATCTTCCCAGTTTCCATTTATGATAATCCCTCTAGTGGGTGTTGGGGGCAAAGTATTTCCTTCTTAGCAGTGCTACATGGTGATGCTCTCTTTCCTCTCTCCCTCCCTCTTTCTCTCCCTCCTCCTGTCCCTCTCAGCTGGAGCTACTGGACCTATCAGTAAGTTTGTGGGACCTATCGTAAGTTTGCTGTTCAACTGAAAAACTGTAATTTCTTAAAGTACCTTAGGTTTCCATGTAGAAATTTCAAAGGCTAATGTTCACCTTTTCCTGGTCTTTTGGTTTTTCTCTGCCTGGCATTTCAGTAGGTCATTAGTGATTTGTGAATGTAAATTTCACTCATAAATATAACACTGAAGTCCAGGCTAAACCCTTATAGGTGACTTCCAATGACTTGCTGACATCACACAAGGGACTTTAAAAGAAAAAACAGTGGGATGAAAAGTGAAATAATGGGAGAAAACAAAATTATAAAGTTTAAATGAAAAAACATTTCTCTAATCCTCTACAGAGATTTAAATGAACCAAAGAGCTGACTTCTACTTAGTGCCTTTGGTGTACTACTTAGTACTTTGTGTTTCTACTACAACCTACTTTGCTACCTATCTGTTCAGTGAATGTGTGAGATGGAAAAGCCTCTGTGTGTGTGTGTTTGCCATAGCATTCCCAGTAAAAACATCAACTACCCAACTGCAGCTGACCTTGAGTTTAGTGGTGTACACTCTTAATAGGGAAAACATGAATGAAAACTATGGCCACTAAACCTGAAAACATGTATTGATTTGTTTCACTTTTTTTTTTCCAGAGCTCTCTCAAAAAACCATTGGTAAGTCATCTAAGTCTCAATTATAATGGCTTTTGGTCCTTTTCAGAATGTCATCTATTTCATTTCAATGATTTATGCCCACAGATGGAAAGACCAAGTGCTTCCGCTGCCTCATTATCCCACCCAGAACTCCCATAGGTTGGAGTCACCCAGGTGCTACAACAAACAGATAATAACTATGAAGCTGAAATACAAAATGAAAAAATAATCCCCTACAGGCATGGTCCTTCCTGAGCTATTCCCATTTAGTTTTTCAGAGCCAATAATTAATAAAGATTTAGAATACTGCACCTAAACTTGATTTATGTGCAAATATTTTTTTCACTACTAGATTATCTTTACTTTGTAAAATAATGCAAATTTTAAGTGTCTTTTCATTTGTAATTTTTCTAAAAAGTTTTCTCCTTAACAGGTAGGTTTTATTCTCACCAACTTTTAATAACTTGCCCTACTACATTTTTCCATAGAAATGTTATAAATAATGGTTAGACTGCAAATTGCAGTTGTTCATAATTATTTTGTTGGATCTACCCAATATTCCAATACTGAGGGAAGACAGGTGTATACTCTAAATACACTCATATTTAGAGTAATGAACAATGAAGTTGGGATTGAAGTTTTACTGTTAGTTTTGTCCGCTATCACTTTTGAGCATTACAGTGAGCTAGTAACAGTGAATAGAATAATGTTGGAATTCAAAAAGGAAAAAAGGCCTAGGGGGGTTGGGGATATAACTCAGTGGCACAGCACCTGCCTGGCAAGCATAAGGTCCTGAGTTTGATTTCTGGCACCAAAAAAAAAAAAAAGAAAAAAACAAAAAGGCCTAAGGGAAAAAAAGTAAGAGAAAAGCAACACGAAATGTAAGACAGAAAATGAAGATGCTGGTTAAAGCGAGAAAACACGAAGGAAATAAAAAATTAAAAATGAGTCAGATGTGGTTAACCATGCCTGTAATTCCACCACTCTGGGAAGCTGAAGCAGGAAGATCACAAGCTTGAGTCCAGCCTGGGCATTTTAGCAACTTAGTTAAACCCTGTTTCAAAATTTAAAAGAAAAAAAAAAAAATTAAAAGGGCTGGGAATGTAGCTCAGTGCAAAGGCCCTAGGTTCAATCCCCAATACCACAGCGGGCTTGGTGGGGTGGCTGGAAGAAGAAGAATCACATGGATTGGCAAACAGGAGGAGAAAAAATAAAGGAAGAGTAAATGAATATAAACCTGAGAAAAATAATTAAGAAAAAGTGTACAAAAAGTCACACATTCAGAACGGAAAGGGAAGAAGAAAATATAGGAAATGTAAGAAAACCGGAAAAAAACAACTTGAAGTCCAAAGCTACTGACTTATATTGAGAGGGCAGCTACCTAAGAGCTCAAGGGCATATATTTATAGATAATATTTGTAGATAAAGCCAAAACAAATATTATTTTGCAAAAGAGCTAAATTTCTACCTTGGCTACTGCTCTTAGCCCAATATACGCAGATCTGGAAAAACACTTTCTGGCTGTTTTACACAGGAAAAAAAATTGCCATTGAAGGTTTAAGGGTTATGCATCAGATCTGGTGGAGTTTCCATCTTGAGCTCCTTGACTGAAGGGCTGAGGAAAAGAAAGACACTGCAGTGCTCCTGGGTCGAGGGTCTTTTTACATTAACCTGATCGTGCAGACTCAAGATTATCATAGTCCTCCTCAGGAACTAGTCTACTAAGTAGGACCAAATGTAGGAGGAAGCACGGACTGCCAGTGGGGCAGCACCAACCAAACTCCTGGGAGAACGGTCCTCACAGTGATCTAGGCAGGCACCCACACAGCCATATAGAACCATTCTCTTTAGCTAGCCATCAGTGAGCTGCCCTGGCTGAGAAGCCCCACCAATCCCTCAAGAGCCAAGACCCCCCATTAGAACTCCATATGCATAACCTGTAAGGATCCCATAAGGGATATGCCCTGTTGTATGTCCTGTCACTACACTGCAAGAAGCTAAAATTATGGCTCAATGGATACTTCCAGTTCTCCCAGTTTGGAAGAAGTTTATCCATCAAGGATGATTCTCACCTAACCAATGTTGCTAGGTAACATAACAGGAATAGGCTTCCAATCTTTATCAAGTAACCAGAGAGATCAGGGCCAGAAAATCTACCGGAGGTCAAATTCACATTAAAAACTAGGGTTTTGTTGATTTTTTTGCTCACAGAACGTAAAACTAATCAAAACAGTAGCCACCACTGTTAGTCCCTAAAAAGCTAGAAGCCGTAGAAGGAACTGAATTCTCACCACCTACCCTCATGCCTACCCCCGCACCATGCTTGTTGATGAGAAACAAAGATTTCAGCATAAGGATAGATTCTAGAGAAACTAATGTTCTCTGTTCCTAACCAGAACAGAAAATGCAGTTTTATCTTCCTCTAATGTCTCCTATGCTGATAAGAATCCCACAAAATTCTCTCTAATGATCTCAATTTTCTCTAAAGTTCTTGCTAATGATCTCAGACATGACTTCACTTCCTCTCCCCTATTTTACCTCTCAAAGCCCCACTCATAGAATAAAAATAATTTTTAAAATGTTCTTAAATACAATAACCACACTAATATGCCAATATGGATTTCTTTTTAGTGCAAACTCCAGGGCCTATTGGTAAGTTGCCTATATTTATACATAATAGCTTATCTCTAGTGGCTTCCTACTATGCCTAAAGGATTTAAACTCCAACTGTTTACATTTCTGGGTTAAAGAGACTGAAAATCATGTTTCACAGCCTTTCGTTTCCTTATATACTATCTCCCTAAATAACCAATCATATTTTAAAAATAGAAATCTCATTACCTTAAGACTCATAATAGGTCTGATTTTTCTCTAAAAATAATTATAATGATGTGTCAATAATCATTTAAAAGCTTCCAAAGCAAAGATGAAATGGAATCTGGGGAGGATGTAAGAAATGAGCAAGACAGCAGAACAGAGATGGCTGAGAGGAAGGAAGTAAAGCAATGTGAGGGGGAAAGGGATGAAGGAAGACGGGGAAAGCAGTACCATTAGCAACTACACCTCCAACACCTATCAGAAACAGCAAGAATGCAGTGATTATCTTTCCTTCTAACTAAACCAAGGTTACACATCTCCTATGGGAAGATTTGGTTCTTGCAAAGAGGCTAGATACAGCAGCTATGCGGTAAAAAATTAACTCTAAATATTCTAATTTAATTGAGATTGCTTTGCATTAAACAACCACATTTGTTTCTACTTTTAGTACAATATATGGGACAGAGAGGTAAGTTCTTTGTCTAGTTTTTTGTATTTGGTATTCCCTGATCTTCTGTTTAGAATGCCTACTCCCTATCCTAAATATGTCTATTGCTATAGCAATAACTATAGGGCTAGGAATATGACTTGGTGGTAGAGCACTGGCCTAGCATTCACAAGGTCTTGGTTTCAATTCTCATCATTGGGGGAAAAATTTTTTTTGGTTTTTAGACAGTTTCTACCTGAGAATCCTCCAACATTTTGGTTTTTGTTTTGTTTTGTTCTGTTCTGTTCTGTTTTAGAAAAAGTAAAAAAAAAATCTCCAAGTAATAGCCACAATAGTTCTATAATAATAATTTCAAAAGCACCAGAGAAAGAACGCTAAGTGGGTAGCCTTCTAGTTCTGAAGTGTTTTATAGTTTATAAAGGGCCTACATAGAGATAATGAAGACAACATAGAAAAACAATGAAAGACAATGTAGGAAAATGACTAAAGAATTTTAAAAATAAATACAAAAGGGAAAACAACAAAATTTAAAAGACTGAGATCTTGTCAATTTTCTGAGGCAAGGAATTCTACTCAAAGTCCAGTCAAGCCTGGGCTCCCTATTCTGCTTCTCCAAGACCTTTATCTTTCCTCAAGTCCTATTCGCCTTACCTTATCCTCTAGTCCCAGATATTCTTCACTTAAAAAACAGAAAGGCAGACAGACAAACAGACAGACAGACAGAGACACAGAGGAGAACACTTCAGAGAATATGATATTTCAGTAGCTACATCAAAGAGTCACAGACCACATATGCAAGAGAGTAAAAGGAAAGTTTGTGTGTGACTAGCTAGAGAAAAACCAGAGCCAAAATGTACCATATCAAAACAACCCCAGGACATGGGAAATTCTGAGTCTAGAAATTAGGTGACAGCAGTCCAAACTCTGTTTTGTTTTGTTTTGTTTTGTTTTGTTTTGTTTGATTTTTTTTTTCTTCCGGTATCAGGAATTGAACTCATGACGTGGCACTTGCCAGGCAGGCACCGTGCTGCTGAGCTAAATTCTCAGCCCCAGTAATCCAAACTCTGAGCCAAGCCAAGAAGAAATTACCAGAAGGCAAACCAGTTGTATTCAAATAAACATCCCTTCACCTAGCTGACTCCTCCTACTAGATAGCAAGTAGTAAGCTGGGCACTGATGATAAAGTCATGAATAAGAGAGAAAGAGCCGGCTGGTGCTCTTGGGGAACACAGCCCTCTAAGATACCATGGGATACTAAGTGCGGAGACAACAGGCAGCCTCCCATACAATCATGACCACTATCACCACTAAAATGGGATTTTTCTTGCCCTAAATTCTGATTCTAAATGTTTTTATCAATGAATAAAAGTCACCACTAATTGACTACTCCCCTGAATCATGGCTGCCTCTTCCAGTATCTTTTTAATTACCCTCAAAACATACACCCTCGGAAGTTCTCATAATTCTTATGGGGGCCAGAAATCTAAGCCAGGGCACCTCAAAGGATCTCACTAGAGCTACGGGAAGGTTCCTATGCAGCCCAAAGTCCCCTACGAGGTACCATGTACCAAGAATCTATATGTGTAGATGGACTGATTGTCCCTTTATTCTCCTCAGATTGACTACGTATCACCTATCTAGAAACACTGGAAGTATAGTGATGTATAGTGCTATTTTTATTCCTTCCAGCTTTCCTATAAATTGGTGGTGGTTAAGAGAAAGTGAAAAATATACTGATTAAAATTAAGACTTTAACAAAAATTAGTGGCTCTGACCAAGCCTAGTAAAGAGGAGTGGAGAAAATACTTTTCAAACCAATTAAAAGGTCAGGTAAGAGAAAGTTTAAAGATGAGAATGATGTAAGTACTCCAAAGTACAAGTTTCAGACATTATGAACCTCTACAAGTATTTCATGTATTTACCAGTCCTGAATGAAAGGAGCAGGATGAACAAAGTCTCACTTTATCATTTAATAATCATACTCCTGCCCCAAACTAGAAGGCGGCCTGAGGTTACAGAGAAGGGCTCTAAAGCCCAGGCACTACACGGAGATAACAGGCAGGTTTCAGAGCCTCCTGCATCTTCTCCATAGTTACCCTTTTTCAGGACTAGCATGAGATAACAGAGTTCTCTTGGTTCGATAAACACTGACTTCTTTTTTCCACTTCTGTTTTTCTACCAGCTCCAACTTCAGAAACGACCTGTAAGTCCTATTCCTGTTCTCATATGATGGTCGTCTTTGGCTTCCTACAGGGTGTGCGATCCTTTCCCTTTCTCCTTGTTTCTATCTTGTAGAAACACATGGTCCTCCAACTCTTGATTTTATTTCACTATCTAGTTGGTGTCACTAGAAGGAACGAATAAAGAATGTAAATCCCAATGATCACCCAAAAGTAGATGAAATGAAACTACCCAAAGTTTATAGTAATTTATCACCAAGTGGGGAAGGACATTTGTATTTAATGAAAGCTCGCACAGGTTGGTAGAAATAGGGAAAAGACAACCAGCACAATTTAAAGAAAATACCAGTCCTCTTCAGGATTTCAAGGAATTATCAGTCACTGCAAAAAAGGAAGCAATAAATCATCTCCTTTGCTGGGAGAATAAACAGAAAATTGAAAACACACAAACACACACACA
>NW_004955437.1:867899-868860 GCF_000276665.1 Chinchilla lanigera | reverse complement strand
AATAGTACACAAAAAGAAATTGAAAATATGCAAGAGAAGTAAAAGCAAAAATCAAGAGAAACTGAACAAAATGAGGTGGTCAATTGTAAAAAGAATTTAAAAATTCAGAAAACAAATGTCAGGTAATATTTTATGAAACAGTAATTAATAATTATTCCAGAAGAGACATAATTCCTCAAATCAAAATGAAATTAGCTTTAAAAGAGACAACATACATATAAAAACATAGAAGCACACACACATACCAAAATGTATCACAATAAACCTACAAACAGACATAGAAAGAAAATCACAAAGGCCACTACAAAAGCAGATCACATACCAGGAATCATGTTAACATAAGACTTCTCATTAGCACTAATACATGTCAGAAAACAACAGAACAATATAATCAGGACACTAATGGAAGTTTACTTCAATTAGTGAAAAAAACTCAAAAAGGTGTTAAAAACAAAAACATCTAAGAAAACAGGTTAACAAAACATAAGTCTAAAATGTTGACTACAAAGAAGAAGGTAAAGGAGAGCAGGAGGAAGAGAAGAGGAGGGAGAAGGAGATGTGTGTTTTTAAATGAATATGCCTGCAGCACTAGAAAACACAACTTACAAAATAGGCTGATGATTATGGATGAAAAACAATTTGACAAAACAACAGAAGTAGTGTTTAATTTTACACCTTATCAAAATGACCAACGGATATTGGGAAGTAGGAAGAACTTGTTCTAATGGGAAGGGGAACAAGGGAGGGGGTGGGGCAAGGGAAAGAAGGGGAAAAGAATTTTACAAAGAGAATGAGAGGGAAAAATGGAAACATAGCTTTTGTAAATGGGAAGGGGAAGAAGGATTGAAGAGAGGAGAGGGAAATGGGAAAAAAAGAATTAAGGTATAGTATATACAGGTACAAATTCTCCATGATGAATGTGATCATTATGTGTGGGAAACATATAGTAATATTAAAATAA
>NW_004955437.1:860499-867799 GCF_000276665.1 Chinchilla lanigera | reverse complement strand
TGGTTTTTCTCCGGTACTGGGAACCGAACTCACGACCTTGCGCTTGCCAGGCAGGCGCTTTTGCCCCTGAGCTAAATCCCCAGCCCCCACCATTCTAGTCATACTGATTTCTCCGCTTTTCAGGTACAGGAGCCACTAGTAAGTTTCACTGTCTCCCTTCATGATGGAACTCAACTCTCTCCAGCAGGATCACGTGGATGCATCCAATCATGTTAAGATGCAATGACTTAAATCTCCAGTTTCCTTGACCCCTTATTTTTCTGTTACCCACAACTCCAGTAGGTTATTAGCAAGCTCCTAGAATACACTCGGACTCACATAAAAGTTAAAATTAGAGAAAAATGTTTCTCTACGGTTCTAAGGATTATGAAATAACTTTCCATACAGAAGGGAAAATTAATTAGAGAAGAATGATAGAAATAATGTTTTTGTTTTCAAGGTGGGCTCTTATAAAATCAACTAGTAAAGTTTATGTTTCTCTGCTGTGCAGTTAGCAAAGCCCAGCAAATAATAAAGGAACTTGAAACTCCTGTTTTCTTAGCCTTTTGCTTTTCCATTATCAATGGCTAATTATTGGTGTTCTGGAAAATTCAATTGCCTATGATCAGAAAAACTTTTAAAGTAATTTTATCAATATGAAATTTTCCAACAGAAAAACATGAGTGAAATTGGAAATGCGAGGGGTTAATAAATCTCTCTCCTTGTTTTGCAGCAGAACCACCGCCTAGTACATTCAGTAAGTCTGTGAGTTCAATTAATTCTGTCCCATAGAAACAGACTGGCCTCAGCTGGGGTCCGCCGATCTTTATCTGGCCATATTGGGATGCAAAGGGCCTCAGGTACATCCTGGCCTCCTGCTCTCTCATTATCGAAACTGCCTGGGTTATTAATGATGTACAATCATAGAAAGTTCTAGCACTATCGATGTGCAAAAATATGAAAAGCAGAGAAAACCTTTTACATAGTTCTCAGCAATGCAAAACAATGTGATGTGCCAGAGGGGGAAAAAAAAAAAAAACTGAACAAGGAAGAAAGACAAAAGAGATAACAGTTTCCTCCGTTCCTCCTACCAGGGAGATCAGCTCCACTTGCCATCAGTAAGTTCTTGTTGCCAACACTGTGGGGCCCCAGAATCTCTCTTTTCCGTGACATAGCTGGGGTTTCTTGGTTTGGGGTACATATTACTTTAACCATTTACTTACTACATTCCTATTATCAAAATTTCATACAGTTACTAGCGACTTTTTGGACAGCCTGAGCTGTTGATTCACATTAAAAGTAAATAAATGCCAAAGAGAAAGTTTTCCCTAAATAGAAGGAAAAAATAAATAGTATAAGAGACAGCACTTGCTAAGATACTTCTCTTTTTTTCAGCTGATTCATCTTCAACTCCCAGCAGCGGTAAGTTTTGTTCATTTTTCTGCCGCTTTCTGTTGTTACTGTTCTCTACAAAGCCTAAAAACTTGTCCCTTCCCTGCTCATTTTTAATTCGTGTTCAATAACCTGAGCCGTGTGGCTTCCGACTTCCTTTGCATTCACACTTCCAGCTTCATCTTGTAAAGGAAGCTTACATTTGCTTAATTTTAAATATATATTTACTCTATACCTCCAGTAAGAACTATAGATATTTCAATGATATTACCCAACTTAATTACCCTTATAGTAACTTAATTAATCCTTTTGTTAGGCATCAGAAACAGGCAGATACTTACCCAGAAACATAGAGTCCTAGAACTATAACTCGAACCCAGAACTGTGTGACTAACAAGCTTCCCTCCTACACAAATACGCCTCCCCAAAAGGAATCTTGCTCCTGTCATGCAAATCACTAGTATCTAATTTATTTTTTTAGATTTATCTGTGATACCCACAAGTAAGTGTTACATCTGTTTCTCTACTTTGGTCCTCTTTAGCTCCTTGCATTTCACTTCTCTCAGTGATTTTTCTCATATCCCTCTGGTTTCCATCTTACCCTCCTGCACTCTAGACAACTGAAGAAAATACTGGTTAAAAGAAGGACTAAACTGGCATCTGTCAGCAAAAAACCTGAAGAATATTATGAAATAAGATGGATCATTCTGACACACTGTAAACATGATTATATGCCCCCCTCTACTTTCATCTAAGTACACTCTCAGTTTAATTTTCACAATAATAGCATTTTAGTAATTTCAGCATTAGGAAAAGGAGATCATTACTTGAGGCTGAACAGAAGTGGAGTGGTTAATACAGAAGAAGATAGTGTCCCTGTGAAGTCCCGTCCACATATCTTTTCTAAGTCCTGAGCAACAGAGCTGATCAGTTAAATATTCTCGCTGCACAAATGAAAACATAGAGTCAGTAGCTGAGACCCAAGGATGAAAATGGAAACTCCAGATGTTTGTTTGGGCACAGGCTTTACAATCAGAACAGCAGCAATGGCTCACCTGAGGTCCACAGAGGGCATTACTGGTTTGGAAACTAGAAATTACAAGGCAGACTCTAAACTGAATAGCATCCTTTTTGGTGGAGGCATTTGAGAAAATGGGCGGGAAAGATATAATAATCCGTGAATAACCCAAGGAGATGAGAGGAGGGGAAAAGGAATACCAAAGTAACTAGGAACTGTGCCATCTTCTATTTCACTAGTTTAGTGTTGGTTGATATTTTTTAAATAAAAAATACACAGCCAGGCTTAAATACAAAACTGAGGGGAAGGATGTTACAGTGATTTCTAAGAGCCACAAGCTGAATAGAGAAATAACGGTGAGGGAAAAGTTAAGCTGAAGAAAGAGATATAGGCACTTTGCCTCAGAAACAGAACTGGACTTTCAAGATGGCAGCCAATGTGGTGGAGAATTGGAATTGGTCTGTCTCAAGTAAACCAAAGAACAGAAAAGCGATGAACTATCCATGGACAGGAATCAACATGCCATCACCTTTCTGCCCCAGGAGTGAAAATAGAGCCACCTAAACTGGTCCAGATCTAAATCTGTCCAGATGGCAGACTCCTGCTAGAAATGTGTTACCTGTTCTGTGCGCGTATCCGCATCAGAACAGCTGAGGCCTCGTTTGGTGATGACATAACGAGGAAGCTAGGGCACCAACAGCCACGAAACTCCCCACAAGAAGTAATCTACAATCTGTGGTGTCTATACAAAGTACTCACAGAATAAACTATTTGTGAAATCCAGGAAGAAATTCAGCACCATATTAATAACACTTCACAAGCCTCAATAAATTGGAAAATGGTAACTCCAAGAAATACAGCTAGAGCAATCTGAAGAGGACTGAAATAAGAAATGAGTATTCACAGTTATTGACATAACAGATGCATATATTTAATACATATTATATGTTTAAATGAACATACATCGGCCTGTTATTTTGTGATAGGAATTATCCTAAGCAGTGGGAATATACCAATAAAGAAGACAAAGTCCCTGCTATCCAGGACTTCACATTTTGAGATTAAAAACAAATAATAGCAAATGTCAGGTCAATAAATACCAGGAAGAAAAATAATGGTAAAAGAAGCAAGTATACTACAGATAAGCAAAATGGGCCTGCTACGGGAATGCAAAGGGCCAATGAGGCTACAAAGAAGGAGGCAGAGCAGTAGGAGACTGAGTCAGAAGTACAGAAGCTAGACCATGTGAGGCCCGGCCGTCTTGGTAAAACGTGTACGTTTTATTCTAAGTGTGATGAGAAGTAACTGGAGGGCTTGAACCGGGGAGTAATAGGTTATGCTTTATAAAAGATTGCTCCGTCTCACTGGGGAGGATTAACAAGTATAGAGTGACAAGGGCAGAGAATAAGCAGGAAGACCTGCTAGGTGACCCAAACTGAAAGCGAAAGAGGCACCCTGTAGGTGGATAAAAGTGTTCAGATACCATTTCTTTCAGGGGCTGAGCCAACAAGACCTGCTGTTGTGCTGAAAGGAGGTTTAAGGGGAAAAAAGACCTAAAATTTATTGCTAAACATGGGGCCTAAGCACTCAAACAAATGGGACCATTTCCTGATCCAGGAGAAACGGGAAGAACAGCAGGTTTGCAGGAGGCAAGGGCGGGTTCGGCTTTGCGTATGTTAAGTGCTGGATGCCTTGGGCGTTCATGAGGCCTCAGTCGTGTTCTGTGACGCATAGCTCTTCTCAGCCCTTCAGCGATGTCGTAAAGTCGTAATTTTCTAGTGACTTTATTTTTTTTTTTTTTTTTTCCTGGTACCGGGAATTGAACTCACGACCTTGCGCTTGCCAGGCAGGTGCTGTGCCGCTGAGCTAAATCCCCAGCCCCTCTAGTGACTTTAAATTACTAAGAACGCTCAGGTCCCCTGTCTCAAAACACTCTGCTCTCCTCACCTCAGTCTTAGACTAAAGAAGTAGTACAGTCTGACTCTCTGTCCTGCCCACTCCCCCACTGAGAGTGTTTTAATCCCCACCAAGTTTAGGTCGGGAGGATAGAACCGGGACATGCAATCTCCCTCCTCTCTTAGTGGCAGATTTTTCTTCTCTGAAGCCCTATGACTGCTGCTCATTGATGTCACATAGAGCAGTCACCCAAACCTCTGGTACAATACATGTTTGAGTTCTTTGAAGGAGTCTGCAAGAGCCTGACAGTTCTGAAAGTCCTGCTGCACAGTGCAACGTGCGAGTATAGACTCTAGTCTTGCCTATTCCAAAGCCCCTCAACATCCTCCATAGCACTGTACTTCACACCTTATAGCACAGAGGCGCCCTCCTCAGTAGGCTACCCACTTGAGTGAGGCACCCGCATGAAGCCTCAAACCTGGGTGTCTGCCATGCCCACCTGACCCTCAGGAAGCTCCAGAATCCTTGTAGCACCAAAAAAAAAAGCACACTGATCACTGTTCTTTCTCTCTTTCATTCTCTTTTTTCTTTTTTCAGATAGGCACTAAACAAATAAAAAATCCACTGGGGGGATGAGCTGCCACATACCTTTTCTCATACATGCCCCCCAATCTTTATAAGAAAATCTCAAAGTCCTTTGCATTTGCCTTCAGAAACAAAATCCCTATCTCTTTCTCCTGTACCCTGGTCCTCAGTCAATGACTCAGCACTCTGAAGATTGCCTTCAAGCCTCCTTACACAACTCCAAGAAGCTGCACAATGCTGCAGCTCTTCCTGAAGACTTGTCTCACCTTGGTTATAACCACACTTTCTCAGCTTCAGGATTCGACTTGTGAATTTTGGGATAAGCACACGCCATATATGAAAGAAGTTCTGAGCCTGAAGATTAAGGAGAAAACTGGGTGGAGAATAAATTTGAAATTACTCAGCAAATACATAAATTAGATCACTGAAAGTATATATGAAAATGGAGAGCTAGAGATTAAACTCAAGAATATCAGTTTTAGCTGGCGTGGTAGCACAGTCTAATCTCAGCTACTTCAGAGAATAAGTCAAGATCACAAGTTTGAAGCCAGCCTGAGTAACTTAGGGAGACCCTGTCTCACAATTTTAAAAAATGAAAAAGGCTGGCAATATACCTCCATGATAGAGCATATACCTTGCAAGTGTAAGGCCCTGGGTTCAATCCCCAGTACCACATTTAAAAAAAAAAAAAAGAAAAGCAGAAAGGGAAGAAAGGGGAAAAAGAAAAGATCAGTTTTAGACATTTCAAAAAGAGAGAAAAAGATACAAAAGTACATACAGGAGTCTGCAAGGACAGAGAAGCAGAACAAGGAAAGAGAGTGTCTCATAGAATTCAAGGGAAAAATACTTTGAGATATAAAGAATTAACAACTGCAACAAAAACTGCTAAGAAACAAAATTTTGAATAAAGAATTAACAAAGATTTTGCAAAACAGAGATCATCAGTAACACTGATAGGATAAGATGGAACAAAAATCTAACTGAAGGAGATTAAAGAAATACTGAAAACTACCAGGTGCATGATGGAGCAATCCTCTAATCCCAGCACTTGAAAGGCTGAAGCAGAAGAACTGCTGTGAGTTCAAGGCCAGCCTGGTCTACACAGTGAGTTCAAGGCCAGTCTGGGGAGCTGGGGATGTAGCTCAGTGGCATAGCGCCTGCATGGCAAGCATGAGGCCTGAGTTCAATTCCTGGTACCAAAAACAAAACAAAACAAAACCACAGGGAGGCAGGCAGCCAGCACGAGGGAAGCCACGCAGTGGGGAGCACCGACCTTTGGGCCAGCCCCTAGCTGCACAGGCACCCCTGAGGTGGGCAGCTGGCACCTGGGAAGCTGCATGTCGGAGCATGCTGGCACACACCAGCCCTCACACCAACCACCACCACGCAGTCAAGAATTATCATGGCACAGAGAAGCAATGACACAATTGGCCCGCCACACGCCAGCCACGAAGGCCCACCCAGGGACATGCAGGAATCATCCTGACACGGAGAAACCCCTGGGAATACATGCCACACAATGGGTCACTCTTGCCCTTGCCATTGAGAACAAAAAAGTCCAGAGTCAGCGGAGGAGCAGCTGCTGAACAAGGACTAGGAGAACATGAGAATACAGACAACGCTCGAAAACTCAGAGGTCTAGTTGACCGGGGTCACAAGACCTGGTTTTCGAAGCTGGAAACCAGGAAGACCTTGCAAAATGCCTGAGGAGACCTCCTAGAAGCCATTCTTGCCCTGACAGTACAGGCTGTGGTGGAGGAGCACATGGAACTCCAGAGAGGTCTGCACCGAGATTCCTGTTGCCTGTGCTAAGAGTTGGAGAGAGGACACTAAGTGGTTGCAGGGTCCCAATGCGCTGGGAGGCTGGAGAGAAAAAGCTACAAAAAATGGCTTTCACCCCAGATGGCTCACTTGAGATGTTAATAAGAATTGCTTCCTCAGTATTCTATAGCCATGACAAGAAGAAGGCCAAGGAGAGAAAACAAAGAGACTGAGAAAAAGCAGCTGCTTTTGCTGCAGCACTAAGAGAAACAGACCCTAAGTCTGATTCTCGGGGTCCCAAGAAGAACTTGATGACTACATTCATCTGCTATCACTGTTAAAAGCCAGGCCACCTCAAGAGGAACTGCCCTAAGAAGCCCCCTTTGCATGCTCTGAATGCAAAGGTGACCTGGAGATCGGTCTGCCCTCTTAAGTGGAGGCCCCAGAGCTCAGACCCATCCTACCAGTCAGTCCAACAGGAATGAGGGCGCCCAGGGCATACTCTGCCTTCTCCCCCTGGCCAGACTGTCATCTCCAAGGAGGAGCCCCAGGTAATCATGACTATAGAGGAAAAAGAAAACAGCCTGTTGCTGGACACTGGTGCTAGTCTCTCGGTCCTTCTTTTCAATCCTGGCCTTCCTTCCAGCCATCACACCTCAGTGAAAGGAG